>NW_027069753.1:571881-586068 GCF_002906115.3 Quercus suber | reverse complement strand
AAAAAAAAAAAAAAAAAATCTCCCTTTTGAAAATCTCTTTTGAATGACGTAATGGCTTGGTCCCCTTTCAAGTATGTAGGTAGCTTAGTATCATTAACTAAGTTCAGTCACATCTAAAAAAAAAAAAAAAAAAAAAAAATCCCCTTTCTAAACTATGTAATGACTTAATCCCCTTTCGGGTATGTAGGTAGCTTGGTAACATTTACTAAGTTCAGTCGCATCTCAAAAAAAAAAAAAACATTTTCCCACCAAATAAGTGATCAATCTTATGCATGCAAAAAAATTTGCATAATCAATGTTCAAACGAAGAAAAAAAAAATCAAAACAAAAGATGAAGAAACCAAATCAACATACCACTTGGGACTTCAAATTCAAACGAAGGAGATTCTAAACCACATCAAAGAAAATCAAACAAAAACAAAAATCAAGATACGAGTGTCATGCAAGAATGGTCATCGTTCTCACATGACACTTGGGGGGCACTGTTGAAATATGAAATTTAAAAGTAAAATGTGGTTACATAAAAAAATGTTCAAGCAATATTTATGAAAGAATATAAAAGTTTTGAACAAGTTTATGGGGGTCCAAAATATGGGTCCGTTTGGATAAAACTTATTTTGCTGAAACTGAAAACACTACAACAAAATAATTTTTAAATATGTGAATAGTGTCGCCACCCATAGAACCCAACCTCTTTGGGTCGGTTGGCGGGTTTCCTCTCCCAAAACCAGAGCAACCCGACCCGAGCATAGAACCAAAAACTTTCGACGATATTTGGAGTTCTCCGGCGAAAACATACAAAAACCAGCGATATTTGGAGTTTTCCCGCGAAAATATACTTGAAACCCATCAAATTGGACGAGATACAGCAAGATCCGGCGAGACCTCATCGTGATCTGACCAGACCTCAACAGATCCGACCAAAATGACGACACCGGTAATGAAACCCGAAACCGACCGGTACAACCCAAAACCCAACGCAACCTAAACCGGCCGATCTGACTAGCATTCCAAGTCAGTTGCAAGTTCCGTTTTCACCCACCCAACAACTTCAGGTCGGGTCAGGCACAAACCCCACCCGTGGACACCCCTAGTTAGGAATTGTGGAAGAAAAAACTTACTCAATGAACTGATTAGCTAAGAGCAAAAATAGGGGAAAACTGCTTCACAGTTCCTCTATAAATTGGAGAGGACACACGGAAAAAAGGAAAAGGAAGGCGGATACACACAAAAAAAGAGCAAGTACACACACACAGCAAAGACATAAAGAGAATAAAAAAGAGAGGCACAGACAAAGAGAGCTACACCAAGCAAAGGAGGAATATGTAGCATAGGTTTGTATATGGGATTTCATCATCCCCTTTCTTCTCTACCAAAATCTCTCTTTCTTCCTCTTCCTTAAATCTAAATTTTTGTTTGGGAAAACAAATAGGGTTGGGTTTTATGAGGAGTTCCTAACTCCATACATGAAACTCTATACAAGAGTCCTTAACTTTTGAAAATCTCTTTTGAATGACGTAATGGCTTGATCTCCTTTCAAGTATGTAGGTAGCTTAGTATCATTAACTAAGTTCAGTCACATCTTAAAAAAATAAAAATAAAAAAAATAAAAATCCCCTTTCTGAACTTTGTAATGACTTAATCCCCTTTCGGGTATGTAGGTAGCTTGGTAACATTTACTAAGTTCAGTCGCATCTCAAAAAAAAAAAAAAAAAACATTTTCCCACCAAATAAGTGATCAATCTTATGCATGCAAGAAAATTTGCATAATCAATGTTCAAACGAAGAAAAAAAAATCAAAACAAAAGATGAAGAAACCAAATCAACATACCACTTGGGACTTCAAATTCAAACGAAGGAGATTCTAAACCACATCAAAGAAAATCAAACAAAAACAAAAATCAAGATACGAGTGTCATGCAAGAATGGTCATCGTTCTCACATGACACTTGGGGGGCACTGTTGAAATATGAAATTTAAAAGTAAAATGTGGTTACATAAAAAAATGTTCAAGCAATATTTATGAAAGAATATAAAAGTTTTGAACAAGTTTATGGGGGTCCAAAATATGGGTCCGTTTGGATAGAATTTATTTTGTTGAAACTGAAAACTGAAAACTGAAAACACTACAGCAAAATAATTTTTAAATATGTGAGTAGTGTCGCCACCCATAGAACCCAACCTCTTCGGGTCGGTTGGCGGGTTTCCTCTCCCAAAACCAAAGCAACCCGACCCGAGCATAGAACCAAAAACTTCCGGCGATATTTGGAGTTCTCCGGCGAAAACATACAAAAACCAGCGATATTTGGAGTTTTCCTGCGAAAATATACTTGAAACCCATCAAATTGGACGAGATACAGCGAGATCCGGCGAGACCTCATCATGATCTAACCAGACCTCAACAGATCCGACCAAAATGACGACACCGGTAATGAAACCCGAAACCGACCGGTACAACCCAAAACCCAACGCAACCCAAACCGGCCGATCTGACTAGCATTCCAAGTCAGTTGCAAGTTCCGTTTTCACCCACCCAACAACTTCAAGTCGGGTCAGGCACAAAGCCGACCCGTGGACACCCTTGGTTAGGAATTGTGGAAGAAAAAACTTACTCAGACAGCTCCATGAACTGATCAGTTAAGAGCAAAAATAGGGGAAAACTGCTTCACAGTTCCTCTATAAATTGGAGAGGACACACGGAAAAAAGGAAAAGGAAGGCGGATACACAAAAAAAAAAGAGCAAGTACACACACACAGCAAAGACATAAAGAGAATAAAAAAGAGAGGCACAGACAAAGAGAGCTACACCAAGCAAAGGAGGAATATGTAGCATAGGTTTGTATATGGGATTTCATCATCCCCCTTTCTTCTCTACCAAAATCTCTCTTTCTTCCTCTTCCTTAAATCTAAATTTTTGTTTGGGAAAACAAATAGGGTTAGGTTTTATGAGGAGTTCCTAACTCCATACATGAAACTCTATACAAGAGTCCTTAACTCTTGAATTCTCTCAAATTGTGATGTAATGCTCCTTTTAATTAGAGTCCTTGACTTTTCCCTATCAATGGAGTCCTTGACTCTACCCCATTATTGGAATCCTCAATTCCCTTGACTAACATGAGAATTCTAATTCCTTCAAATTTCAATATGACTAATTCTTTGGAATTTGTAATCTCTTAATCAAGATTGGAATTAATAATTCTCAAAATCAAATGACCATAAAAAAATTGATTTAATGGAATTTTCTAATTCCCAATGTTCATAAAAAAATAAAATTGCTTCAAAGGAGTTTTCTTTCCCTTAATTAAATTTGGAAACCTCAATCAAAATATTATTAAAATTCCTACAAAGAAGCAAATGAAAGAAAGGGAAAATTGCTTGGAGCTTTAACTTCTCAAAAAGAGAATCCTTGATTAAATTTCCATAAAAACATGATCCTTAACTTATCCTTGAGATTAAAACCAATTATCTCACCCAAAAGCAAAATTAAGTTAATGCTTAATTAAATACAAAGTATTTGACTTAAATGTCCACCATTTAAATTGGGCAAAATCAATTTGAGGATTTTGAATCTAAAACCTCAAATTAAAAACTACGAATTGGCTTGATCCCCGCCAAGAGTACGTAGGCAACCTAAATAAATTAGGTGCAACCACAAATAAATAAAAACACATATCCCCTTAAACATAAAAAATAGATAAACTTATATACAAAGATGACATGGTTGAAATCAAATGGCCTTTCCTTGAAACAAGATATTGTAATTAAGAGATACATTATCTTGAATGAGCACTACTCACATCAATAAAATACTCTAAAAGGCCTATGAGTAAAATTATGTTTAACGAATTTGACTAATTTGACAACGTTTGTCAAATATAATTTGACGACGTTTGTTAAACATTGGTTAACAATTTTCGTCAACAGTGCTATTCAAACAATTTTTATTCATGGAGAATGTATAAAAATATTTACCAATTTTTATTCAAGAAAAATGTATAAAAGTCTCATTCATTTTTAGAGCAAAGGAAATGTGAAAATAATAAAAACAAATCTTTTCCTTTTAAAAAAATAATTTTTACTCAAAATATTTTGAGATTTGGAAAAGAAACATAGATTTGAATTTTTTTTTTTTTTAAATAAAAAAAGTGATAAGGAAAGGTTAATTTGCTTAACTTTATTTTACGCCATTGTTTTTATTTTCACTCTTTCTTCCTTTATTTGCATTCTTTTTAGATAGTATGAAAGAAAGGGTGTGATTTTTTTTTTTTTTTTTTTTTTTAGAGAGCAAACAAAAAGAAAGTTAGTCAAGCGTATCAGAATTGAGAATTATGCAGTGCTAGTCCAGAACTCTCCACATCCTGTCATTATTGGTTCACAACGATAAAAACAGATAAAGCGGTACTGTAGATCCACATGATTCCAGAAGAAAAAAAAAAAAATGAATTATTGAAATATAATAACCACACTTATATTAAGACTTTTAAGTTGTGCAGAAAGGGCTTAATTACTGAGCTGACGCATTCTGTCGTTCCATGCACACCTTACATTGTTTTTCCAGTTGCGAAAATGCATTATGAGAGGAACCACCCTTAGACAAAGCTTTCTCTGCGCTGTGTTTTAGCTCCTTGACCCTACCTCTGATTCCATTTTTCCCATCATTATCTTCTATAATCATTCTCGCCATCTTCTCTATCTCTTCCCTTTGCACTACTTTCTTTGACGGCAACACCTTCGAGCGAATTGCCACACCAATCTCCTCTGTGAGCAGTGTAGCGTTCATCTTCTGCTCTGCATAAAGAGGCCATGCGATCATTGGCACTCCATTGGTGATGCTCTCTAGAGTGGAGCCCCAACCACAGTGTGATAAGAATCCCCCAATGGAAGGATGGTTCAGCACATCAACTTGCGGAGCCCAAAAAGGGACCATAAGTCCCAAACTTTGAGTTCGTGTCAAGAATCCGTCGGGCAAGTAGCTTAATGGGTCATCACCTCCTTTCCCTGCAGTGAAAAAAGCAGCGTCTGCAGCTTCAATGGTAGGTGGGCGTACCACCCAAACAAATCTCTGCTGACATAGCTCCAAACCCCAAGCCACCTCTGTCATTTGCTCGTACGAGAGTAATCCACCACTTCCAAATGAAACGTAAATCACCGACTCACTTGGCTGCTTGTCTAACCAATCAAACAAATCACTCTTTAAACCTGAAACTGCTCTTGTTATAGGACCAACAGGATAAACTGGCACCTTAACAATCCCACCTAATAATTTCTCATCTCTGAGTGCAGTGAGTGTTGTGGACTGCAAATCCTCCCAAGTGTTAACCAAGATCCCATCACTCATTAGGGTCTCAGTCCCTGCGCGTAGGTACTCAAAATATTGCTGGTTAGTCCTTTCCAACATGGGGTCAACCACTTCTTCAGGCCGAATCGGCTTGCAACCAGGGATTTTCAGTGGTTCTTTTTGGTGAACATACTCTCCTTCCACTACCTTATCTAGGAATGGAACGTATATAGTCAAAGCAACGAACCACGCATTTGAGGGAAAGTAAACGTACTTTAACATATCAAACTCGTCAGCTATGGGCAAAAACTCAGTTCCAAAGAAGTCCACGATGAGCACAGTTGGTCTAAGCTTCATGGAAGAGATTGAGGACCTGAGGTTTGGCCGAACCTCACGCATCATTACAGCGATCTGTGTAACAACCGCAGCGTTTGGATCAACTAGGCCGGAGATGTCAACCGGTGGGAGATCGATGATGTTGCAGAGTTTGGGGCTCATGGAGGACTGTAGGACTTGGGCCTCTGCTGGGGACGCGTGGGAACTCACAACAAAGATTGTGACGACGAAGTTGTGGTGGGTGACAAGGCGGTTTCCGAGCTCGAGGACAGGGATGAGGTGTCCTGTCCGGGGCTAGAGAGCAGTGCTGCATGTGGCTTGGAGATCTCCATGGATGTGAATGTTGTGAAGTGAGAAGAAAATGAAAGTGCAATGGCTTTTAAGCTTTGTGAAAGTAGTGCCTGAAATTAATGGAATACACAGTGACAGCTCATCATGTACCCCAACATGGGGAGGATTCACTGGCTATAAAGACGGTCCCATTCGAATTAGTGGTCTGTGATGTGAAATCCTTTTTGATAGCTATATATAAACAAATTCAAGTGTCGCACGTAATACTTGGCACAAATTCAAGTGTACGGAAGGATTACATGGTATTATTAGTTCAGCTGCAAGTAAGGATGAGATTCGGGGGTGTCTATTTGTAGAGCCGAGCCTAGAATAACTCATCTGTTGTTTGCGGATGATAGCCTAATTTTTTGTAGAGCCAAGGAATCGGAATGTCAAAAGCTGCTGGACTTGTTGGAGATCTATGAAGGAGCTTCGGGGCAAAAAATAAATAGATCAAAACAAACCTCTTCTTCAGTAAATCAACACCCAAGATATGCAAGATGTGATCAAGCAAACTCTTGGTGTCTCGGTCATCCATCAATATGAGAGCTACCTTGGGTTACCTTCTTTTATTGGCAGAAGTAAGAAAGATAGCTTTGCAAAGATTAAACAACAGGTGTGGAAGAAGATACAAGGATGGGAAGGTAAGCTTCTATCACAAATGGGCGGGAAATCTTGATCAAAGCAGTGGCCCAAGCATTACCTACATATACAATGTCATGTTTCAAGCTACGGGGACTCTATGTCATGAAATTGAGGCACTTATTCGGAAGTTCTTTTGGGGTCAAAGAGGAGACAGCCGCAAAATCCACTGGATTAAATGGCAGGAGCTGTGCAAGCCAAAAAGCCAAGGGGTATGGGCTTTAAGAATTTATCTTTGTTCAACGATGCACTCTTGGCGAAGCAAACTTGGAGATTATTGCACGATGAGCATTCTCTATTTTATAGGGTGTTCAAGCCAAAATTCTTCCCGAATTGCTCCATAATGCAAGCCAAGACTCCAAGCACTGCCTCTTATGCTTGGAAGAGCATTATTCGTGGTAGGGAGGTGATTAGGAAGGGGGCGCAATGGAGGATTGGAGATGGGCATTTGGTTAGGATTTGGGGTGATAGGTGGATTCCTGAGTCAAGTAATCCCAGGATCATATCGCCAATATTGCACGGGTGGGAAGATGCAAGAGTGAGCTGTTTGATTGATCAACACCAGAGGATGTGGAAAGATGATATTTTGGATCATTCATTTTATGAGTTTGAGGCCAACTTAATCAGAAAAATCCCACTGTGTAAATCACAGCAGCAAGATGTCTTGATTTGGCCATTTACCTCTGATGGAGACTACTCATTTTTTGGGTGTTTTTTTCCTAGTTATTTTTTTGCTCAGTCATTTATTTAAGTTAATGGAACTAAATTCATTAAAGGTCCGTTTGTTTGGAGGAATAAAAAAGTGGAAGGATGGAAAATTAGTGAGAGTATGGAAAAATGTGAGGATAGAAAATATTTAGTTTTTTCTCGTGTGTGTTTGGATGGAAGGATGGAAAAGTGGGATGGTGGAAAACTCTTTTGTTTGGTTGAAAAGAAAAGTAAGAGGATAGAAAATGTAGTTTATATAAATTAATTATTATACCCTTGTTATATAATATGTAAGAAATAGATTTATTTGTACTCATTAAATAATATAAAATTTACCAACAATTATATTTTTCAATGAGAAGTGTTACGTCCACAATATTTTTCGTAATACTTTCACAACAAAATTTATGTGAAAAATTGTTACTAGTTCTAATTTGAACCCACCATTGAAATTATTTTTTTTACTCACCAATATTTACTAATAACAATCTGTTACTTAAAATTTATTGTGAAAATATTATGGTAACATTTCTCAATTAATATTTTTTATTCTTTATATTATTTCTCCTTTCTCAGCCTTCATTTCATCCATACGTTTTTCTTTTTTTCTTGTTTTTCTCCTCCACACGTTGACCTTATCTCTATCCCCCTTCTTTTATTTTCTTTTTCTTCCTGAAGAATGTTCCAGTAAGCAACACTAGCAGGCGCAGCTCTTCTCTCTTCTTTTTCTCCAGCGCTCTCTCTCTCTCTTTTCTTTTTTCTTTTTTATTCCAGAGGGCATTATGGTAAAAGTGCTGTGAGAGCACTTTTCTCTCTAGGCTTTTCCTCCTGATTTGGGAGGGTGAAATTTGTGGGCTCAGGAGAGAAAATTTTCTCTCGGGTTTTCCTTCCTCCCTATTTGCCTTCTTTTACCAAATAGTGGAAAACACTGTTTTTCACCAAATTTTCCTCCCTATGTTTTCCATCCTCCCTAAATTCACCCCAACCAAACACAATGTAAGTTTGAGTTTCTTTTAAGCATTATTTTATGATTGTGTCAGTGGATTGATGATGTGGCATAATCCTAGTCTTTTATTATAAATTGAAGGTAAAAATTTAAAGAACTCTACATGATAGAGTAGCCTAAAAACTCTATAGAATTTTGATCCTATCTATTATAATGACTTCCGAATTCTCCACTTTGTGTTCTAAAAGAACTACATATAATTTTTTGTACTTTAATTTCTTTTATTTTTATTTTTAAAAAAATAAATATATGTGATTATAACTACATAATTTGATTAAAATTAATTTAAAAAAAATTAACTAATTTAATTGCGCATTAGATGTATAAAAAATATTTACTTGGTACCACATAATTTTTTTTAAAAAAATTTAGGGTATGTTTGGTAACTGTTTTTTCTCCTTATTTTATGTTTTCAAAAATAATTTTATATTTTTTAAACAAAAAAACTTGTTTGACAACTCAAAATGGACAAAAACAAAAAATGTTCTCAAAACTCAATTTGTGAAAAAAAAAAAAAAAAAAACTGAAAACATGCAAAAGATTGTTTTAAATTTCTAATTTTCAAAAGTTAATGAAAATACGCATTTAATTTAATGAATCTGTCTCATTTAATGAGTTAACATTAAAGTTCAAATCCTAGTAACAACATATTTTAGTATTTCTATTTTTTTCTTCAAAAAACTATTTTTTTTTTTAATTTCAACTAACCAAACATGTTTTTTATTTCAAAAATATAAGAATTTTTTTTTTCTTTATGTAGGAATGATAGGCCTAGTAGTGTACACACACACACACACACACACACACACATATATATATTGGGCCAGGGGCCCGATCCGAGGACACTTAGTAGTCTGATGACAAGTAAACACTATCATGGAAGTCCGCATTAGTGAATGAAGAAATGGGGCCTTGTCATGAGGGTCCAGGAAGGTGATCGGAGGACGAATGCCTCCTTAGCTGAACAAAGTAGAAGTCAGAAGGTGTGGTTTGCCATCCAGAGCAATGTTCTGGAAGATTCTATTAATAAGGATACACATCATGAAAGCACAGGACAAAGGGAAATTATGAAATATTTAAGAGAAAACTGCTACCACCGCATTGAATGCTCTGTAGCTAACTCTCTAACTGCATTAATGTGTAAGTCATACCTAAACAGTAAATTTCAGCCTTACAGCTACTCCCAGAGACTTCAAAAAGGTGTTGATAGGACATGGATCAACGCTAGAAATCTGGTCTACACGTGGAGGGTGGAGATGAAAGAAAGAAGATAGTATAAAAAAGAAAGAATACCCTGAGGAAGAGGGATTGGAGAATTAAGAGAAAAATATTGTAACAACAAAAATTGAACTTGTAATCAAATTCAAAAGAAATATATACTAGAACTAATCTTCTCGAACCGTGCCGAGGACGATTTTATTTAGATAAAACCAACTTATCTTTGTTTTCTTGTCATCTGAATCCACTATAATTGTTATCCAACTCATTAAAAGCCTAGTTTTCTTACCCACTCTCTACAAATTTATTGTATTGGGCTCTTTGGGTCTAGATACTATTACCTTTTAGGCTTAAGAACAAAACTGAGTCCTTACACTTTATATTCCCAAAAATAAATTTTTGAAAATAGAAAATAAAAACTATTAACAAACATAACTTTAGTGTTTGCTAAGATACCAATTATGCTTGTACTTGGACTTTCATAATTTAAATAAGTTTAAAAATTTGTGCTGTCTTTCCTCCCGCATCAACAGATTCGATTCAACGCAACTTAATGACTGTTTTGAATACTATCCTATCGCAATGACATTTCAATTAATCTCTCATATATCAGAAGATACAACATTTGGAAGGAAGAAAAGAAAGCCAACTCACCAAGAGAACCCAATCCCCCAAAAAAGTCCACTCCACCAAGTTCAAAGAAAGTACCTAGCCCACAAAAAGAAACCGACATAACTAGGGAGAGACACTTCAAAGTTCAAACCTTGGCACCTTGAAGCTGATGATCCAGTAGATACCCTAAACAAATAAACCCAACAACAGCCCAAAGATGACATAATCTTGAAATAACTATAGAAAACCCAAGCCAATATTTCCTTGTTTTTTAGGACCTACTTATGGCCTCATACTAACATCAGCTGCTTAGAACAATGTTTTTGTTACTAACATATCACAATGACATTTCAATTGATCTCTCATATATCGGGTGACCATTTTCAACAATGACAATGATAAAATTGAAGGCAACAACAATAATGAAGAGGGAGAGAGATTTAGTTGGGAATAAAACTCACCCAAAATCTATTTCATTTTGCAAAGAATTATATATCAAAATTCTAACATTTTAATCAATAACGTATCTTTTTTTTTTTTTTTTTGAGAAGATAATCAATAATGTATCTAATTGTTTTACATTTACTCTTATTAATAATACATGCACATAAAATTATGTGTTATGAATATTTATATTTTATATTATTTAATACCATTAAAAAAATATTTTTAAACATAACAACAAACACAAAGTTCAACACATCTATAGTATGTTTATAAATAATTTGACAAGATATTCCAGAATTATGAATAAGCTTATTTTGGAAAATATATACCTAGAACTTGACTAAAATATTTAATTAATATTAAAATTAAAATTAAAAGAACAAAAATTTATGTCATGAGTCTTTTTTTTTTTTAATTATTTCAATTACATATTGAATTGAAAAATGGGTTAATCTATAATTTTTTTACATCAACTAGGTTGAGTAGAACAAAATTTCATTTTTATTACGATGGCATGGGATTTATGCAATCAAAGTAAGTTATAGGATATTTAATTTAAAATTTAAACAAAAAATTAGAAAGTTTAAATTCAAGTTCAAGGCTTAGGGAGGGGAAGATCATGTTTTAAATAACTTAGATCCTCTTCTACTCCATAAATTTCAGTGAACAAACATATAAACCTTAAATTAAGATGAATGAATAAATTTATTAAAGCTTAATAAAATAAAAATCCATAAAATTATTTATAAACATTGAACAAAGAAACAAAGAAAGCAGAGAGAAATAGATTGAAAGAAAACAAAAGGCAAAAAAAGAGAGTTCTAGAATTCTTTATTTCTGTAATGTAATCCCCACAATACATCACTGAGCTGTGCTAAGCATATATACACAATCAGAGAGAGAAAGAGAGGAAGCGTAAATCATGGAGGTTGTTATAACAGATTAACCACCTCTAACACATTATTATCACTACATTTAATCCTAAAATATCTGACTTAACCAAACGACAGTGTTTTGAGTTTTAGTGATACGGTGCGTTGGCTTCTTCTTACTACGACACCGTTTTCATCTTGCCTTTTGCAAGTCTGAGAGCATCTGAAGGTTCTTTGTCTTCATCACCAGAGATAACTTCATCCTCTGCTATCTTATACTGTTCATCCCCCTCAAGCTCATGGGGAATTGCCACATGAGTTTGGAAGTCAGCCACTGAAAACGAGGAGAAGCCAGACCCTTAGTCAGAATATCAGCCAATTGATCTTGAGAGGCAACAAACTTAACCAGAAGATCATGCCTCAAAACTCTCTCACGAACAAAATGGAAGTCCACTTCTATATGCTTTGTACGAGCGTGAAAAACAGGATTAGAAGCAATAGCAAGGGCTGATACATTATCACACCACAAGACAGGAGGATCAGACAGAAAAACACCAAAATCCTTGAGAAGCATTCTAATCCAACAGACCTCAGCAGCACAGGAAGCTAGAGCTCTATACTCTGCCTCAGTGGAAGAACGAGAGACGGTAGATTGCTTCTTGGCAGACCAGGTGATTGGAGAATTACCAAGAAACACTAAAATACTAGAGATGGACTTCCGATCCATAGGATCACCGGCCCAGTCTGCATCACTGTAGGCAGAAAGGGCCAATGGACCAGGTTTAAAGGCCAAACCTTGATGAATTGAACCTTGTAAATACCTCAAAATTCTCTTGGCTTCCTGAAGATGATTAGAAGTAGGACTACTCATGAATTGACAAGCCTGTTGGACTGCAAAGGATATGTCAAGTCTAGTGAAAGTCAGATACTGTAAAGCACCCACCATGCTTCTATAAATGGTAGGATCTTGCAACAAAGGACTATCATTGGCTAGGAGATGAGCATTAGGAGATCAGGGAGTCTTGCAAGGCTTGCAGCCAGACATGGAAACCTTATTCAGCAAATCCAAAGTATACTTAGTCTGATGAACAAAGAGACCACTAGGTGTATAGTCTATTTGAAGCCCCAAGAAATAATGCAACCTGCCTAAGTCCTTGAGATCAAAATCAGTACCCAACACAGCAAAAAGAGATGTAATAAAGGCAGCATGATTTCCAGTGACTGTGATATCATCCACATAAAGTAAGAGAAAGACCAAATGAGAATCATGATTATAAATGAACAAATTCCCATCAGCACTAGAGGCAACAAAACTAAGATGAAGTAACTGAGAGCTAAACCTCTCAAACCAGGCCCTTGGAGCCTGTTTCAGTCCATACAAAGCCTTATGTAAAAGACAAACATGATTAGGATAGAACTGATCCTCATAACCTTGTGGTTGAGCTATATAAACTTCCTCCTTGAGAATACCATGAATGAAGGCATTGCTTACATCCAACTGCCTGAGAGACCAACCATAGTTCACAGCAAGAGCAAGCAACAATCTGACAGTGGTAGGTTTGACCACAGGGCTAAAGGTTTCCTCATAATCCAACCCATATTGCTGAAGGTTTGACCATAGCAGCCTTCCATTGAGGGTGCTTAACAGCCACGGCAAAGTATGGAGGCTCCTGAAAGGTGTAATCATTACCCACCTTAAGAACCTTAGGCTTGTGGATACCTAGATTTGACATTGTAACCATTGGATGATTATTAACAAGAATAGAAGAGGATGACTCAGGTGAGACAGACAAAGGTAAAGCAGGAACAAAGGAAGGACTAGAAGAGGAAGAGGAATTGGAATCAGACATACACAAGTCAGATTGAAGAAGAGCAAAAGGAAAGGAATCAGGAAAGGTAGACAAGGGAGAAGAAGAAGAGGAGGGAGCAGCAGAAGAAGAAGAACTTGACACATTGGACTTGACAGAAAACCAGGCAGAATCTGAAATAGAAGTAGAGAAAGGAACATTGGGAGTAGTGAGATTAGGCCTATCAGCAAATGGAAAAACATTTTCATTGAATAAAGCATAGCAGGTAGTGTATATTTTGTTGGTAGTAGGGTCTAAGCACAAATACCCTTTGGACAAAGGAGGATACCTGAGAAACACACATTCTATAGACCTAGGCTGAAGTTTATGTTTGTTGTAGGGTCTAAGGTAGGGATAGCAGGCACAACCAAATGTCCTAAGAGCTGACAAAGGTGGAGAAACAGAATTGACCATCTCCCAAGGAGAAATAAACCCAAGAGCAGATGATGGCAGCCTGTTAATGAGAAATGATGCAGTGGAAAAAGCATAGGACCAAAAATTTAGAGGTAAGTGAGACTGATACAGCAAAGCTAAACCAGTCTCCACAATGTGCCTATGTTTCCTTTCTGAGACACCATTTTGTTGAGGAACATAAGGACATGAAGTTTGATGAACAATACCATTATCAGAACAAAGTTGTTGAAATTGAGAATTAAGGTATTCCTTGCCATTATCAGACCTAAGAATCTTAATTTTAGCAGAATATTGAGTCTCAACCAAATTTTTAAAGTGCTTAAACACAGCAAACAACTCAGATTTCTGTTTGAGTAAAAAGAACCAGGTATATCTAGTGTAATCATCAATGAATACCACATAGTAAGAGTAACCAAATAAAGAGGAAATGGGAGCAGGACCCCAAACATCAGAGTGCACAATTTGAAGCATAGAATT
>NW_027069753.1:553262-571365 GCF_002906115.3 Quercus suber | reverse complement strand
GTGGCCATTTCCAACATCACGGTTTCAGTACCTGAAGTAGATTGTTGTTGCAAGGAAAGATGAGCAAGATCAGGTGTCACATGATCAGAACAACCAGTATCTGTGAGCCAACCATTAGCTCCATGAACCTGAGCAGAATTAGCCACCATTGCAGCAAGCCTTGATGGAGCATGCTTGCCTTGAAAAGAAAAATCCATCCGGTGATAACAATCAAGAGCTCCATGCCCATTCTTTCCACAAATTTGACACTGTGGTCTCTGATTCTGGCCCTGAAAACTTTGCTGAAACCCTAGAGGTCTTGCTTGACCAGATTGAGGTTGATTGAACTGAGGAGGAGTGTGATTGAAAGGACCATTTGAAGAACCATTTGAAGAACCACCACTGAAATTTCCTCTACCACCACCTCCACGGCCTCTATGATTATTGTACCTGCCTCGACCTCTATGAAACCCTTGAGATTGATAATTTGCAGCCATAGCCATGGAAGTAGTATCAATTAGACCAGACCTCTTCTTGATAGCCCTCTCTTCAGCATTAAGAAGGATATTAAGTTCTTCAATTGAAATAACATCACTTCGAGTTCTTATAGCAGAACTAAATGAATCATACTCAGATGGTAGACCATCAAGAGCAACATGAAGTAAATCTTCATCATCAAGAACAACTGATACAGCAGCAAGTCTGTCACGGATTTGCTTGATTTTCTGGAAATACACATCAATGGAATCTGATCCTTTCTTCACTGCATTCAATTCGTTTCTAAGGCTCATCACACTAGACCTAGAAATTGAAGCAAATCGTTTTTCCAGAACTCTCCAAACACCTCTACCAGATTTCTGCCCTACGGTGAGAGCAAGAACAGAAGGAGAAAGTGTGGAGTTGAGAAATGTAAACAAGGCCTGTTCTCGACTTTTCCAAGTGAGAAATACAGGATTGATTTCAGTTGTAAAATTACCTGAGGAATCCTTCAAGAACTGATCCGGAGCTACAGTAGTTTCATCAATAGCATCAATCATAGAGTAAGTCTCCAAGATTACCTCTATTTGATGCTTCCAAACAATAAAATTTGAGAAATCTAGTTTTACAGTCACCATGGATGACATGTTTGACAGTAGTAACAGTGAGGGATTGATGTGAGTAATGGAATTAACCATTGTAGGTACTGTGGTTGAAGTGGAAGATGAGGTTGAAGATGAATTTGTAGTTACAGACGCCATGAAAGCTAGAGCTCTGATACCATGAACGAAGACACAAAGAAAGCAGAGAGAGATAGATTGAGAGAAAACAAAATGCAAAAGAGAATTCTAGAAAACTTTATTTCTGTAATGTAATCTCTGCTTCACATCACTGAGCTGTGCTAAGTATATATACAATCAGATAGAGAAAGAGATGAAGCGTAAATCACGGAGGTTGTTATAACAGATTAACCACCTCTAACAAATTATTATCACTGCATTTAATCCTAACTATCTGACTTAATCAAAACGACAGTGTTTTGAGTTTTAGTGATACGGTGCGTTGGCTTGTGATACGGTGCGTTGGCTGCTTCTTACTACGACACCGTTTTCATCTTGCCTTTTGCAAGTCTGAGAGCATCTGCAGGTTCTTTGTCTTCATCACCAGGGAGAACTTCTTCCTCTGCTATCTTACACTCTTCAGACTACCTGAAAGATGTGAAACTACACGAGTTACCAAGCTTTAATCTAGAAGAATTGGCAACTGCAACAAACGACTTTCATATAGCTAATAAGCTTGGACAAGGTGGCTTTGGTCCAGTCTATAAGGTAATGGTTGCTCATGTAGAGTTCATTTGTCTCTCTCAAATAGATATGTGCTGATATTCTTTAATTTGTCTTCTAGGGTAAATTGCATAATGGACAGGAAATAGCAGTAAAAAGACTGTCTAAAGCCTCTGGACAAGGGCTTGAAGAATTTATGAATGGGGTGGTGGTGATTTCTAAACTCCAACATCAGAATCTTGTTAGACTTCTTCTGTGCTGTATTGAGGGAGAAGAGAAGATGTTGATCTATGAGTACATGCCAAACAAAAGTTTGGACACAATTGTTTTTGGTTATTTCATACACTTATAAATCTTGCATCAAGTTAGTTAGTGCCTTAATCAATAATAAGTTCCATTGTGCCAATTTGGTCACTTGAAGCATACTTTTGTGCTAACTTGCCCCAACTTCATTTCTCAACAGTTTATCTTTTTTTTGCATACAAGTTTACTCATACAATTTTATTTATTTATTTGGGTTACTATTAATTTAGATCTAGTCCTCCAAAACTTCCTTAATTGGAGAAAACACTTCAACATTATTAAAGGAATTGGTTGAGGCCTACTCTATCTTTATAGGGATTCTAGATTGAAGATTATTCATAGAGGTCTAAAGGCATCTAACATCTTGTTTGATCGAGAGCTTAATCCAAAAATATCGGACTTTGGTACAGCGAGAATATTTGGAGCCAATGATGATTAGGCCAAAACTAAAAGGGTTGTTGAGACATAGTAAGATATTTGTTGAAATTTAATTTAAGTAATAGCTTCACTTGTACTCAAATTATATGGATCTGCTTTATTATTTTAAATGTAGTGGTTATATGTCTCCTAAATACGCAATGCAAGGCTTGTTTTTAGAGAAATCAGATGTCTTCAGCTTTGGTTTATTGCTAGAGATTGTAAGTGGGAGAAGAAGAACTAGCTTTTGCAATGATGAGTAGTACTTGAGCCTCATTGGATATATAAGTCTATCTAATTTAGGGCATTCACATTGGGAAAAAATTAGCCGAATTTAACTCAAAATGCCACTTTATTTATTTTATTTAGTCCATGTTTTACATGGTCAATTACCAATAAGATTGAACATTCCAATTTTTGTATCTTTCAGGCATAGAAATTGTGGAATGATGACAACAGTATGGCTTTGGTAGACCCAGCGATATGGGATCCATGCTTTCGAATGGAAATTTTGAGATGCATACATGTGGGACTGCTGTGTGCCAAAATTGTGGCTACTCCTTACAATTTTCGGAAATAAATGTATTGGCAAAGTGAGGAGTTGTGCGTGGATGGGTCATCCGAATGGGAAAAGTGATTTGAAAGGAAAGTTCTTGAAAAAGTTTTTAGTTTTCAAGTACCCTAGCATGTTAGTGCATTTACAGAGTAACCCGGCCATATGACTTTTCTAAGTTTTCTTTTATAAAAAAAATAAGTCGCACCACTTTTTTTTTTTTTTTTTTTAATGAGAGACACCACATGTTTCGAATAATGAAGTAGTTTAATAGTGTAAAGGAAAAGGAAGGGTCAGATTAAGAGACAAGGAAATAAAGGAGTGAATGGTCTTTAACCACGTGGATGGTCTGATAAAAGAGGCGTGTTGAAGTGGTATTCTTGCTTATCTTTTAGACCCACTACAAGTGAAGGCACTGCAATTTGCAAAGCCAGTCCTCCCCCATCCCACACGCACACATAAATTTTTATTCGGATAGGATTTATGTTGGCTTCGTGAAGGTGTATCAGATAAGAATGGTCTTTAACCACGTGGATGGTCTGTAAAAGAGGCATGTTGAAGTGGGTTCTTGCTAATCTTTTTAGGGTGTTTAGATACTGCTTATTTTATTAAAAATTAAAAAATTATTATTGAAAGTATTGTAAATAAAAGTAAAAGTTAATTGAAATAATACAGTGAAGCCCATAAATAATGTCAAAAAGTGTAGTGAAACTCATACATGTAGCAAAAATAAGTTAAATAGTGAAAAAAAATTTCCTTCCTACCTAAATGCACATTTAGAGTCCATTTGATTGGAGGAGTGGAAAAGTGAGAGAATAAAAAATATTTAGTTTTCCCTCTTATGTGTTTGGTTGGAAGAGTGGAAAAGTGGGAGGGTGGAAAACTTTTTTATTTGGTTAGAGAGAAAAAGGGAATGATGGAAAATATAATTTATATAAATTGACTATTATATTCTTGTTACATAATATGTAAAAAATAGATTTATTTATACTCATTAAATAATATAAAATTTACCACAACATATACATAAATTTATATTATTATTTTTATTATTTACATTAATGAGGAGTATAATAAGGACAAGAAACAATAGAATGTGTCAACTTGATCAGGTCAAGTTGAAAAAAAAAAAAAAAAGAAAAAAAAAAAAAAAGAGAGAAGGGAACTTGGACTGCTGGACGTTGGTGTGCTAAAGGTAAGATGAGAATTTGGTTTAGACAAAAGTGGTTTGTGAGCAAAAGTCATGGGTAGGTGAGAGTGACATTAGCTCATAAATGAGGGTAGGTGGGAGAGGGGTATTTGTGTAATAGTGTTGTGACGGTACTTTTTCTTCCCAACTTTTCCCCAGATTTGGGAGGAACAAAAAAATGTGGGCTCAGGATAGAAAATTTTCTCCTGGGTTTTCCATCCTCTTTATTTTCATTCCCTAACCAAACAGGTGAAAACAACATTTTCTACCCTATTTTCCTCCTATTTCCATCCCTCCTATTTTCATTCCAACCAAACACATTGTTAGACCCACTACAAGTGAAGGCACTACAATTTGCAAAGCCAGCCCTCCCCACCCCACACACACACAAATAAATTTTTATTCAGATAGGATTTATGTTGAATTCATCAAAGTGCATCCGTTTTCCTCTAACTATGCAGAAATTGAATTGTGGAACTTGCACCACTATTTGCAATTACGGAGAATTAAAAAAAAAATTGTTTTACAATTTATTACATGTTGTTCATTTAAGATTGCACTGTCTATTGGATAGTATATATATATTGTTATTCATTTTATTGCTATTTTTTATGATTGAATAGTATCTTGAATAATTGCTACATGTAGTAAACAATGTAAATATTAATATATATATATATATATTCTTTAAAATTTCAAATTTAATAGTTTTTTCGTGAATTGCACAGGTTAGTGACTAGTATTCTCTAACTTTGAAGAAAAAGAGAGATAAATTCTTTTTTTTTTTTTTTTGGAGAAACAAAGATACATTAATGTTAGGTTAAGGATATATTCTTTTTTAGAATATACATTTAGTTCAACATTATTCCTTAACCTAACATATATATATATATATATTAGTGGTTATCAATATATATTATTATAGTAATTTATAATAAAAAAATTACTATTATTACTACTAGCTGCAAACCCGTGCATTGTGCGTGATAATTATTTTTATGGTATTTTTTATTAATTTTTTTAACAATGTAAAACTAATTTAATAAGGAGTAATGTATTTTGTAATAATATTTTAATTTATTATAGGAATAATCATAAATGCAGTATAGGAATAATCATAAATCATAAATATAAATTTGTCATACCAAAATGAAAACAATACAAATTTTCTTAGAAATTCAAAAGACAAGTTAATGAAAATATTCATTTTTTAATAAAAGTTATTTATAACATTTTGTGGATCATTAAAAAGAATATAAAATTTTAAAATTATTCTTTTAGTTTTAAACAAACTTTGTCAAACTTTATTTTTTCTACCTACAATTTAAAACACCAAAAAACGTAACTAAAAAAATTAACAAAACTTAACAATGATTAATTGTACCAATTAGGAAAACAGTTTGTTGTTAATAATCAATTAAGGTTATTTACTTTGCAGAAATTGTAATTTCGTCTACCCAAAACATATCATCAAATAAACAATTATTAGCAAAATCTAAGAATGAAATTTCTATATATGCATTGTTATAAAATAATGATAATAATAATTAAAATAAAATTGCAAAAGCTAAAATTTGTCACTCATCCGATTATTTTCATTTGGCTAACCTTTACTTTTCTCTAAATAAATGACATTATAGAGTACTTCTAATACAACTATTAGAAGTACTTTGTCCGCCACAAAGAATTTAAAAATAAACAAAAATTAGAAAAGTCTCTTAGTTTAACATCTAAATTGAGCACAATAAAAAATCATTCTATGTAATAGAATAAATACCAAATTATCCAAATCATGCTATGTAATAGAATAATATTATATTTTTATATGCTATGTTTACTTCCTTATAACGCAATAGGATAACATTTAACAATTAAAGAAGAAAAAACAACAACAACAACAATTTAAAAAACAAAACTAAATTGCATTAATCCAAAGTAGAGTTTCAAAGATAAAAAATTATCAACCTATTGAAGAGATGCAAGAAAAAAAGAAAAAAAAATTTGTGAGAGAGAGAGAGAGAGAGAGAGAGAGAGAGAGAGAGAGAGAGAGAGAGAGAGAGAGAAATGACCTTTTTTGTGAGGGAAAATAATGCATAGAATGGAAGAGATAGTGACAAATTTATCGTAAAGGAAGTAAATAAGAAGAGACAAAAATATAGAAAGACGAAGGGAAAGTGGAAGAATAATATTAATGTAGAGGGTAGTGGGAAGATGAAAAGGTAAGGGAAGGAAAAAGGTTGAAGAAGTAGTGAGGAGATGAAAAGTAAGGGAGGGAGAAAGGTTGGAGAGTGTAAGTATTAAAAAACTAAATGTTAAAAAAATTATAAGAAAATTGGAAAGAATTAACATAATGATGTAGACGTTGATATAAGATTGGAAAGAATTAACATAATGATTGGAAACATAGTAACAATAAATGCTACGCTTCAGCTTTTAGATATAAGATATAGATTATAAATAAAATATATAATTTAATGAATTAAATATAGTATTTTAATTTTCAAAAAAAAAAAAATCTAGTGTTTTAAATATATTCGAAACATGTGGTGTCTCTCATTAAAAAAAAAAAAAAAAAAAGTGGTGCGACTTATTTTTTTTATAAAAGAAAACTTAGAAAAGTCATATGGCCGGGTTACTCTGTAAATGCACTAACATGCTAGGGTACTTGAAAACTAAAAACTTTTTCAAGAACTTTCCTTTCAAATCACTTTTCCCATTCGGATGACCCATCCACGCACAACTCCTCACTTTGCCAATACATTTATTTCCGAAAATTGTAAGGAGTAGCCACAATTTTGGCACACAGCAGTCCCACATGTATGCATCTCAAAATTTCCATTCGAAAGCATGGATCCCATATCGCTGGGTCTACCAAAGCCATACTGTTGTCATCATTCCACAATTTCTATGCCTGAAAGATACAAAAATTGGAATGTTCAATCTTATTGGTAATTGACCATGTAAAACATGGACTAAATAAAATAAATAAAGTGGCATTTTGAGTTAAATTCGGCTAATTTTTTCCCAATGTGAATGCCCTAAATTAGATAGACTTATATATCCAATGAGGCTCAAGTACTACTCATCATTGCAAAAGCTAGTTCTTCTTCTCCCACTTACAATCTCTAGCAATAAACCAAAGCTGAAGACNCTATTAGTCCATAACTACTATTATACTTCTTTCAACTTTTCTCCTTCCCTTTTGCCTCTTTATCTCTCTACTATTTACTTTACTGTTACACTTCTTTCATCATTTCTTCTTTATTTTATTTTGATTTTTCTTCTCCCCATCTTATTTTGTATAAATTTGATTTCATTTCTCTCATTCAATTCATATTTTTCTCACACAAAAAATGTGAGTACACTCTCTCTCTTTGGATTTTTGTTCTTTCTTACAGCTCTAATTTAGGTTTATGGGCTTTTTTTTTTGGTTTCCAATCCATAAGTTTTCTTTCTCTTTCTCTTATAGCTTTGGTTGTATTTTGGGTTGAGTTAATACTTAGTTGGGGAAATTACACTTTACCAACTGTGGTTTGTCCAAAACACTTTACCTACCTGGATTTAAAAATTGACACTTTACTCATCTGAGGTAACTTCTGTTTGCTCCCGTTACCCACATCTGTTAAAAATAATAGTAAATTTGTATTTTTTTTCTACTCTTTATATCTCTCTCAAAAATTATGAGAAAAAAGATATAAAAGTTAGTTTTATAAAATTTAAGTTCATTCATATAATTAAAAAAAAAAAAAAAAACTCTGAAATTCAATATCAACCATGTAACATATATGATCTTATAGCTAGTTCAGAACCTGACTCAAGAACTCAAACAGAAAACTCTTAATTATTCACGGGAAAATGCTAATCCCCAAAAAAGAGTTCACATACACCAAAACCAAAACATTGAAAACTAATTGAAATAAAAGGAAAGCCATGCATGTCAATTAAAAAAGAAAAAGTCCAAAAATAAAGCTTGGGGTAGAGAAAAAGTCCACCAAAAAAAAAAAAAAAAAAGTTGGTTGAAGGTTGTTGTAAGAATGCAATTCAAGCCATTAAGAACATATAAAAATTCCTTGTTGTTGTTGTTGGGTTGGAAAGAGGTCATTGTAATAAGAGGATGAGATGCTTAGACCAGGTTTGAGGTCTGTGCTCAAATCAAATCTTGAGCTATTATTACTTTGATTTTTTAGCTTTTTATGTTTTGAGAGTAAAAAGACATAAAAGGGTAGCAAAAATACAAATTTATACATGTTTTTAACAGAGGTGGGTAACTGGAGACAAGCAGAGCTTAACTCAAGTAGATAAAATGTCAATTTTTAAACCATATGTAGGCAAAGTGTAATTCAAGCAAACCACAGGTAGACAGAGTGTAATTTCCTCTATTTATTTATTATTTTTTGAAATAAGAATTTGAGTTTATATCCAAAAACAATCTACATAACTATGAATTCGAATGTGTTTAACAATTGTTTGAGTAATAAATATTATAAAGTCTATCTTTTATTCCTTTGTTTCATTTTAATTTTAATTAAGATAACATTGCAATTTTGTTATGAGTTTTGATTATCATGATAATCTCTATATTCCTTAAGAGATGGGAAATTTGAATAATAAATTTGAAAATTAAAAATTTTAGTTGTATATTAGGTTATATAACACATTATAATCGAAGTTAGAAGAATGTGGAACACCTTAAAAAAAATTAATCAAACACACCAAAAAATAATAGAATGATATATTTATAAAGATAAAAAGATTAAAAATATATATATTTGGGTGGAGTTGCAACTAGCTTAATCTAATGTGTGAAACTCAGGCTAATTTTGCCAAATAGCTTAATTTTAGTAAAAATTTAGTAGAAACACGTCTGGCCAAATTTTTTTTTTTTTTTTGCCAAATTTATTTAGTTATGTAGCACTCTTTTAGAACTAAAGTTTGTCAAACTCAAGTTCCGAACTTAAGTAACACAAAATGCTTGAAATTCAAGTTTGGTAAACTCGAGTTTCACTTATATTAGAATCAAGCACTTACCCACTGCACCAAAAGCTATAATTGATGGTAAGAGTGCAACTTTATTCCCTTAAAATGTGGCAACCCAACACCAACAAGTTGATTGAGACTTGACCTCTGCCTTAATAGGATGTTGGAATTGGCCCATTAGGCCTCTGCACAACAATCCCACCCCCAACATTTGCACATGCACAACAGAGAGTGGAACTTGTGACCTGGCCTTGATACTAGGCCTCCAATAGCTTGGAACTCGAGTTTGTTAAATTTGAGTTCTAAAAAAGTGCTACATAACTAAATAAGTTTTCTGAATGTGTTTCTCCTAAATTTTTCCTTAAATTATGCTATTTAGCAAAAAAAGGCCGTGAAACTTGCTAGATTTTATGTTTTGTCAATTATAATACCTAAACATCTAACCAACGTGTGGCTCAGAAAATGATATATATAAATTGAGAGGAGGGGGGGAAGTGGTTGTTAAGTCAGAAGAGTTGGAGTAGTGAAGATCAACACAGTTCCAAACTTATCACCATAAGAATTAAAGTTTCTCTCTAGTCTAACGGATGATCATAAGCATAAGAGTACACAAAACTGGAGAGAAAAAAAAAAACTTACAAATTCCAAATAAGACAAACGAATATATATATCCATCGCGCCAGTCGAGAATTTCTGAAGGTCAATTCCACCAGTGGAGGATTTTTGCAGGTCAATTAGGTTTCCACTCCATGACATACAACCATGCCAGTATCATATGCATAAGCTACACAAGAACATTTCTCCAAGCACTGCTTTCGACAATCATCTTTGGTTCGATATGACGACTCTGCAAAGTCTGGCACTTTGATCATCTCCAGTTTCAAAAACCTATCTTCTTTTCCTCCTCCTTCCATGTTCCCTTCACACTGCAATGTATCCTCCTCACACATCCACTCATCCAATTACCTCTATTCCATTCCTCAACAATCTTTGGCTCAAACCCTTTCAAACAACTGCAGATTGGTGAACTCAGCGCATAACAGTTTCCAAATGCACCACAGGTGCCATAAACATCACATTCATTTGCCGGAGCGAACCCAACAACCTCCCAGTCCTCCTTCTCATCATCCCAATTTATCTGCATTGAATTTCCTTGTGAATCCACCAAATGTTTTGACAAACCTGATACGTTCAAGTAAACGACGGTTGCATAAACTGTCTCTTCTTTATCATATACTATAATGAATCTACTATGATAATCTGGAACCCCGCTCTGTTCTCCAGTAAAGAACTGACCATTCCATGGACCAGTCCGCCAATATGGATGACCGTCTTTCCAAACGAAACCTGGGAATGTTTTGTGGATTAATGCCTGCCGAGAATCTTCCAGTGGATGGATCAGAAGGGCTCTTCCATGATGTCAGTTGTATTTTCTGATTTGTTCTTAAATTGTTACTAAGTTTCATCCTTGGCAAGAGTGTATCACAAGGATGTTGAAAACTCTCCCATACTATTGCTCCTGTTGTGTTGCGTTGCAAGACAAGGTTGCCGGAATCCAACAGAGTGGCACTTGAATTTGGTACAGAATTTGAAACATTTGATGACCACAGAATCTCTGCCTGTCCATTTAGTACCACAAGATTTCCATCCTCATATATAGTAAGAACCCCAGAAGAATCCTTAAGGGGTCTGTCTCTGTTAGCTACCCAAACGACACTGAAATAAGTGACTACCGAAATCTTATTGTACCATATACCAAGGTAGCGGTTGGTAGAATTTACAGGACTGAAGAATCCCATTCTGAAAGAACTCCCACGGGAGATTATGAAATCAGGGTCTTTGAGGGATTGAGAAGATATAATGGTGTCTAATGCAACGCCAAAGTTTAAACAAAAGCAACAAAAGACAGACAACAAGCTTCTCTTGCTAAGATATCCCATGACTACTTGTTCAGACCAACTTGTGTGGGAGTTTAAGGATGCAGAACAGGGAGGCCAGGTTCATCTAACACATTACAACTTTGGTAATTGGTAGTCTTCTAGGAAAGACGCTACTCTAGACTTTCAAAAGTCTTACATCCCATGATCAGTAAAGTGTATGCCATGTTAGTTTCAGAAGTTAGTTAATAAGGTGTAAAGGAAAAGGAAGGGTCAGATTAAGAGACAAGGAAATAAAAGAGTGAAATTTAACCACGTGGATGGTCTGATAAAAGAGGCGTGTTGAAGTGGTATTCTTGCTTATCTTTTAGACCCACTACAAGTGAAGGCACTGCAATTTGCAAAGCCAGTCCTCCCCCATCCCACACGCACACATAAATTTTTATTCGGATAGGATTTATGTTGGCTTCGTGAAGGTGTATCAGATAAGAATGGTCTTTAACCACGTGGATGGTCTGTAAAAGAGGCATGTTGAAGTGGGTTCTTGCTAATCTTTTTAGGTGTTTAGATACTGCTTATTTTATTAAAAATTAAAAAATTATTATTGAAAGTATTGTAAATAAAAGTAAAAGTTAATTGAAATAATACAGTGAAGCCCATAAATAATGTCAAAAAGTGTAGTGAAACTCATACATGTAGCAAAAATAAGTTAAATAGTGAAAAAAAATTTCCTTCCTACTAAGGAAACCAAAAAAAAAAGCCCATAAACCTAAATTAGAGCTGTAAGAAAGAACAAAAATCCAAAGAGAGAGAGTGTACTCACATTTTTTGTGTGAGAAAAATATGAATTGAATGAGAGAAATGAAATCAAATTTATACAAAATAAGATGGGGAGAAGAAAAATCAAAATAAAATAAAGAAGAAATGATGAAAGAAGTGTAACAGTAAAGTAAATAGTAGAGAGATAAAGAGGCAAAAGGGAAGGAGAAAAGTTGAAAGAAGTATAATAGTAGTTATGGACTAATAGAGAGAAGAATTTTTTGTTTTTTATTTTTTAAATAATAGGGAGAAGAAAAGTTTAAAAAGAGAAAGAAAATGTTAAACTTAAGTGGATGATATGACACAATGAAAGCGTAGCAAAATTTATTGCATACATTAATATTTTTATATTTTTTTGATGTGGTGTGACTCAACATGAACTTAGCATTAGCTTTAGCTCTTAGATATAATTTAGATTTATCTACTCAAATTTGACTGAATTAGTTTGAAACTTGTTCCGAGACACAGAAAACAGGAGAAATTTGAAAGTTATCATCACACTTACAGTGATTATTGGAGCAATTGTCATTCCCAGCAGCACATACTTCTTATGGAGATGGATGACAAAAAAAAGAGGTAATATGCCTATCATTAGTAACGGGAACTAGAAATTGCTAGATGCATAACTTACTATTAGAATTTGCAACAGCAAGGAAAAATAAAAGCAAGGAGAGTTTACCATCTAAAAACCTGAATGACGTTAAACCCCACGAGCTACCAACTTATAGTCTGGAAGAATTGGCAACTGCAACAAACAACTTTCATGCAGTTAATTTGCTTGGGCGCGGTGGCTTTGGTACAGTCTATAAGGTGATGGTTGCTCTAGTAGCCTTCATTAGTTCTTCTTCAAATCAAATTGATAAGTACTAATATTCGCTGCTTCTTTTGCCAGGGAAAGTTGCGTGATGGACAAGAAATAGCAGTGAAAAGACTATCTAGATCCTCTGGACAAGGGCTTGAAGAATTTATGAATGAGGTGTTTGTGATCTCTAAGCTGCAACATCGAAATCTTGTGAGACTTCTTGGCTGCTGCATTGAGGGAGAAGAGAAGATGTTGATCTATGAGTACCTGTCAAACAAAAGTTTGGACACAATTGTTTTTGGTTAGTACATTTAAATTCCCTTCCTTTTAGGCTCTTCAATAGAATAACTCTGAAATCTAGAAATCTGGTTTCTATATACTTAATGTGTTGAACCCTTGACCTCCATTTACAAATTTACTCTAACTCTTTGTTATTTCTTTTTGTCACCATTCATTTAGATCCACTTAACCAAAAACACCTTGATTGGAAAAAACGCTTCAACATTATTGAAGGAATTGGTAGAGGTCTGCTCTACCTTCATAGGGATTCTAGACTGAAGATTATTCATAGGGATCTAAAGGCAAGTAATATCTTGTTAGATGAAGAGCTAAATCCAAAAATATCAGACTTTGGAATTGCTAGAATTTTCAGTGGCAGTGAAAATCAAGCCAATACTAAAAGGGTCATCGGGACATAGTAAGAGCTTTGTTGAAATTAAATTTTAAATAACATCACCAATATTTGTGCTTAAATGATGAGAAGTGTTTCATTGTTCAAACGCAGCGGATATATGTCTCCTGAATATGTAATGCAAGGCTTTTTCTCAGAGAAATCAGATGTTTTTAGCTTTGGTGTGTTGTTACTTGAGATTGTTAGTGGGAGAAGAACCAGTTGCTTTTATGATGATCAGCAGTACTACTTGAGCCTTGTAGGATTTGTAGGTCTATCTGACTCATTGTCCTTCCTTTTTCTTTAAAGCTCAGTTAATCAGTATATTCATTTTTTGTCTTTCACACTTGTCATCTTTTAGGCATGGAAATTGTGGAACGACGACAACATTATGGCTTTGGCAGACCCAACAATATGGGATCCTTGCTTTCAAATGGAGATGTTGAGATGCATACATGTGGGACTGCTGTGTGTGCAAGAATTGGCAGGAGACAGGCCAACTGTGTCTACTATAATTTCAATGCTTAATAGTGAGATTATGGATCTACCCACTCCAAAGCAACCTGCATTCACAGAAAGGCAGATTGCTTCAAGTAAAGAGCCTGCTCAACTGGGCCAGATAAAGTCCTCCAGTTGCAATGTCACTATTACAACGGTTTATGCTAGATAGGATGAAAGTGCTTGAGATAGCATTCCCTTTGTTTAGTATCTTTAAGCATGCAAACCGTACTCTCTTTTCAAAGTTCAAATATAACAAAGTTTGAATTCTACATAGAACAATTCTATAAAATTTCAGAATTTCTTAATAAGTGTTCAAATATTCTGCACCCAAAAAAAAAAAACTGAATATGATTTTCTAAATGGACAACGAAGACACAATGAAAGAGCACCATTAAAAGGTCATAATTGAAGAGTTAAAACTTTTAAAAGGTCATAATTGAAGAGTCACAACTTCCAATATACTGATAAAATTGTTACTAGCTTTAGAATCCTCACTTAAGGCACTTTTTCCAGCATCGTTCTGCAGAATTTTGAAACCTCAAACTGAGACACTTGACAAGAAAGAAAGCCAATGTCAATTCCAAATGCTAATCATAGTGCTGATCATACTTGTGGGGGGGGTGGGGGTGGGGTGAGTGAGTGTGGTTTGAAAAACTCTAGATGAAGATGATTGCAACACGTGACCAGAAAGAAAGCTAATAAAGGCCACTGATCAGAGGTGTATTCCGAGTCACGTAGGCTGAAGATAATAGATACATGTGACAAGAAAGAAGTTGACAGGGAGAGGATATCATTCAGTTTTGTTGGGTTTTATAGAGCCTAGTTGTGTTTGATCCGGTTGACGACCTGACCCGACCCAAAATAATGTTGCGTGGTTTTTAATAGGAGATTTTCTGAAGCTTAATCCATGGAGCGAGGCTTCAAGCCGTAGCACTCATGGAAAAAATTTTGGCCCATTTTGTAGCCCATTATGAATCTTGTGTGCAGGATATAGAAAACATTGCTTTGGTTATTAGGGTTTTCTGGTTGTTATTTTTGAGAGAGTAAAAAACTGTAGCCGCATTTTGTATTTTTCCCTAATAATAGTGAAATTCTTGCAACTCTGTGGATGTAAGCAAATTGCCGAATATTTCTTGTCAATTCCTTACAAGTTTGGTTCATGATATTCAACCATGATAATTGAGGACAATTGATTAGAAGGAAAGCCAAAGAAAGATGCATATGTCCAGTGAATGTAGTCTAAATAACTAAGATCATCTTATCATGAAATATCACTTCAGAGAAAGACATACTACTGATACTAGGTTGTCAAGATGTTGGGAAAATTAAGGCAAAATAAGGAATAAATGCATAAATAAATAACAAAGTAGGCTTACAAAAGGCACAAAATGGATGTTATCTTTAAGACTATTTGTCTCTACTCGACTGAGACTTGAACTTGGCTAGATTATAAACAAACAAATATGAATGAACAATTTATCGAGCCAAGCACAAACAGTTTATGAACAACTTAGTTCATTTTTAGCCTACCTGGTTGCAAGAAGCTAGTCAAAATACAAAGAGGATGACTTACCTGGGCCCTGGGGTGACAGAAAGGACAGAGTTGGATGCATTCGGACTTTTGGAGACTGAGACAGAAGCTGATCGTGGATTACTTGTATGTCTGGTTTACAAACTAAAGGTGGTGTTGAAGAGAAAGCCTTGATGGTATTGCTAATTGAAGCACCCGAAGATGCAAGTGGCACACTTACTAACGTTACCACTGTTATAGAATTCTAAAGCGAGCACAACTTTTTCCTTTCAAGAGATTGTTCTTAGGCTTTCCACATCGTGATTAATCTGTGTACTGTGTCACTATCTCTATTGCTTTTGATTTTATTGCATAAACTGTGGTGTGTGTACATATATTCTGCTGGGTATATAATTTTTATTTTTCGTGATTAACTGTTAATTCATTTATTTCTGCATAGGGATCTATACTTAATTGTTTAGGATTTTGCAGATTCTATTCCTGCGTCTTATTTAATGTTAATTATAGTACTTTATTCCAACTGTCTCCTTAATTATTTCCCATCCCTAGTTGCCTAGTCCTTGGTTGAAATTCAACCTGTCCTTTTTGACGAAGGAAGAAACTATATAGACTAGGGAACAAAACCCTTTGATTTATAATTTTATATGACAAACTTATTTCATGGGATCAAGACTTTTGAAGTCTAGAGTAGCCTTTTTCTTAAAAACTTCCAGCCAAAGTTAAACTTTTTTTTTTCCCGGATAAACAAAGCTGTAATTTGTTTGATGAGCAAGGCCTACCTGTTCTGCATTCTCGGACACAAGTAGGCCAGAGAACAAGTTATGGGACTTAAGACAAACTTGTTGTCTGTCCTTTGTTGCTTTTGTTTAAATTTGGGAGTTGCAATAGACACCATTAAATCTTCTCAATCCATCAAAGACCCCGAATACATAATATCCAATGGGAGTGCTTTCAGACTGGGGTTCTTCAGCCCTGTAAATTCCACCAATGGCTACCTAGGAATGTTGTATAATAACATCTCTGTATTCACTGTCATATGGGTAGCTAACAGACAGAAACCCCTCAAGGATTCTTCCAGGGTTCTTACTATATCTGAGGATGGCAATCTTGTGGTACTAAACGGACAGGAAGAGATTCTTTGGACATCGAATGTTTCAAATTCTGTAACCAATTCAAGTGCCACTATTTTGGATTCTTGAAACCTTGTATTACAAGTTGACACAACAGGAATCATATTATGGGAAAGTTTTCAACATCCATCTGATTCCTTCTTGCCAAGGATGAAACTTAGTTCTAATTTAAGGAAAGATGAGAAAGTGCAGCGGACATCATGGAAAAGCCCTTCTGATCCATCCATTGGAAGCTTCTCTGCAGGCATTGATCCACTGAACATTCCTGAAGGTTTTGTTTGGAAAGACGATCGCCCATATTGGCGGACTGGTCCATGGAATGGTCAGGTCTTTATTGGAATACAAAACTGGAATCCTGTATATCATAATGGATTTAGTGTAATCGATGACAAACAAGGAACAGTTTATGCAACTTTTACTTATATGGACTTGTACATTTGTCAAAATTTGTTTTGGATTCATAAGGAAATCTAGTGCAAACATATTGGGATGATGGGAAGGAGGATTGGAAGGCTGTGGGGTCAGCTCCAAAAGATAAGTGTGATGTTTATGGCACATGCGGTGCAAATGGAAGCTGTGATTCACTAGGTTCATCAATCTGCAGCTGTATGAGAGGATTTGAGCCCAAGATTATTGAGGAATGGAACAGTGGAAATTGGAGTAGCGGATGTGTGAGGAGGAAACCATTGCAGTGTGAAAGGTTGAACAATAGTGTTGAAGAAGGAAAAGCAGATGGGTTTTTCAGATTGAAGATGGTCAAGGTACCAGACTTTGCTCAGTGGTCATATGGGACTAAAGACGATTGTCAAAAGTAGTGCTTGCAGAACTGTTTTTGTGTAGCTCAGGCATATGATACAGGGCCTACAGGCATTGGTTGTATGTCATGGAGGGGAACCTTGTCACACTGTACTATTTTAACTAATTTTTACTTTTATTTATAATTTTAGTAAAAATATTTCAATTTTAGCAAAATAAATAGATTCAAAATAGACACCTAGTTATTTAGAACAAAAGCAATTGAATTTCAATATTTTTTAATTAAATTTCCATTGTCAAATTTGACTGAAGTAGTTTAAAACTTGTTCCTATACGCAGAAAACGAGAGACATTTGAAAGTAATCATCACAATTATTGTGATTATTGGAGTGATTGCTATTGCCAGCACTGCATACTTCTTATGGAGGTGGACGGCTAAAAAAAGGAGAGGTAATATGCCTATTAATTATCTACAGCGACTAGGAATTGCTAGATGGGTTAACTAATATCACATTTCGCAACAGCAATGAAGAAAAAGGGCGATGAAAGTTTACTGTTTGACTACCTGAAAGATGTGAAACTACACGAGCTACCAATCTTTAATCTGGAAGAATTGACAACTGCAACAAACGACTTTCATATGGCTAATAAGCTTGGACAAGGTGGCTTTGGTCCAATCTATAAGGTAATGGTTGCTCATGTAGAGTTCATTTGTGTCTCTCAAATAGATATGTGCTGATATTCTTTAATTTTTCTTCTAGGGTAAATTGCATAATGGACAGGAAATAGCAGTGAAAAGATTGTCTAGAGCCTCTGGACAAGGGCTTGAAGAATTTATG
>NW_027069753.1:551532-552927 GCF_002906115.3 Quercus suber | reverse complement strand
TATCAAACAAATATAATCTGGTCATGAATAAATGTATCTGTTCCATCTATGGACTTGGTTTTAATAATAAGTTCTATTGTGCCAATATGGTCACTTGAAGCATACTTCTGTGCTAACTTGCCCCAACTTCATTTCTCAACAGTTTATCTTTTTTTGCATACAAGTTAATCATACATTTTTGTTTATTTATTTGGGTTACTATTTATTTAGATCCAGCCCACCAAAACCTCCTTAATTGGAGAAAACGATTCAACATTATTGAAGGAATTGGTCAAGGCCTACTCTACCTTCATAGGGATTCTAGATTGAAGATTATTCATAGAGATCTAAAGGCATCTAACATCTTGTTAGATCAAGAGCTTAATCAAAAAATATTGGACTTTGGTATAGCAAGAATATTTGGAGCCAATGAAGATCAGGCCAAAACTAAAAGGGTTGTCAGGACATAGTAAGAGATTTGTTGAAATTTAATTTCATTAATAGCCTCACTTGCACTCAAATCATATGGATGTGCTTTATTGTTTAAATGCAGTGGTTATATATCTCCTGAATATGCAATACAAGGCTTGTTTTTAGAGAAATCAAATGTCTCCAGCTTTGGTGTATTGTTACTAGAGATTGTAAGTGGGAAAAGAAGCACTAGCTTTTGCAATGATGAGCAATACTTGAGCCTCATTGGATATGTAAGTCTATCTAATTTAGAGCATTCACATTGGGAAAAATTTAGCCAAATTTAACTGAAAATGCCACTTTATCTATTTTATTTAGTCCATGTTTTACATGGTCAATTACCCATAAGATTGAACATTCCAATTTTTGTATCTTTCAGGCATGGAAATTGTGGAACAATGACAACAATATGGCTTTGGTAGACCCATAAATATGGGATCCATGCTTTCGAATGGAAATTTTGAGATGCATACATGTGGGACTGCTGTGCGCGCAAGAATTGGCCAGAGATGGGCCAATTGTGTCTACTATTATTTCTACTAGTCGCAGACCCACGCGATGCGTGGGAATATATATTTTGTAATATGATACAATTCATAATTTATTCTCTAAAATTTATTGAAGATAGTTTTCTCCTAAAAACTTGAACTATTTCTAAAATTATTTTCCAACTCTCTATCTCTACAAATATATCATTATATTATTTTGGTTTTTTATTTTATTTTATTTTATTTTTTTAATTTTATAGATATGATATTTGAAAACCAATAATGGAGGGACATGCCAACACAACATTAGATTTCTATTTTTCTTCCCATGATGAGATTGTATTATATTTTAATTCTTCTAAATTTTGAGGTGCAACCTTCGTACCAGTTGCTAAATCCTTCATTCCCAAAAGTGATGTCTAGTTAGTTGCCAACAAAAAAGAATAAGACCACAAAA
>NW_027069753.1:507773-550789 GCF_002906115.3 Quercus suber | reverse complement strand
GGGAAAAAGAGAACAATAACAATTTCTCTTTGATGAAAATGAATAACACTCTTACTATAAAACAAAGACCAAAATAAAAACATCACATTGAACAAACATATTGAGAGTAACATTCCTACAGTCTAGAGAATGGCAACCATAAAACAATTTATAACAAACATGATCAAATGCCCAACTCAAATAATTTTAAAAAAAAAAATATATATATATATATATATTAATAGTTTTAAGACCATGAAAACTCAATCTCGTTCATAATGAAAACTCAAAATTGAACTACATTTTTTTTTCCTAATAATGAGGTGGGAATAAAAAAAGAAAAAAAAAAAGAATAATACAAATAGCAGAACTCATTTTCAGTTTATACCCTTTGGACTTGGGCTACCAATGTTCACCTCTCATCTGCTTTAGTTTCGTTTGCAAGCTCTAGAGTCATTATCTATCTCTTGCGCTCACTTGATTGGGTTTTGGTAGACGAACTTGAGCCATGACCAAAAGAACAGAAAAAACACTCAAGAAACTATCGCATTGAAGGTCATACCGATCAATTTGTAAACAGAGAACAATTGAAAATTTATAGAAAAAAAATGAGAGGTGAGGAGGTGAGGAGGTTGCAATCTATCGGTGACTATAAAAATTCCATATAATAGCGACATCTCAAGAGTCTGGGTTAATGGAAAGACGCATGATAGATGTGAAGATAAAGTATTAGTTACTATAAGAATTCCATATAATAGCAGCATTTCAAGAGTTTGGGTTAATGGAGAGACACACGGTAGATATGGAGATAAAGTATTGGCGACTATAAGAATTCCATATAATAGCAACCTCTCAAGAGTATGGGTTATGGGTTAATGGAGAGACACGCGATAGATATGTGGATAAAGTAACACCTGAATTTAAAAAGAGACTCAATAAATGGCAATCGATAAAACAAAAAATAAAATAATAAAAGAAAATAAAATAAATGATGACATGGTGCTGACGTGGCTTAACTGGAGCGTAGCAACATTAAACGCTACGCTTCAGCTTTTAGTAATATATAGATGCTTAATGGTGAGATTGTGGATCTTCCCACTCTGAAGCAACCTGCATACATGGAAAAGCAGATTGCTTCAAATATAGAGCTTGCTCAATAGGACCGATTCTCCATTTACAATGTCACTGTTTCAACAGTTTTTGGTCGATGAAAGGAATATTTTGATATAAATTTATTTTTATTGAATATTTTCTTCAAGGAATCAAGAGTTAGTAATCCCAATACTTTATTTTTATGCATTTTGTCATATTTTCTCAAGAAAACTATCAGGGTTAATGTGTAAGTGTTGGCAAATGCCATGACCTTTGTATGTGTCAAATTGAGTTTGTAATAACTAATTCAAGATTTGATCAAGTTCAAGTTCAAGATTTGTGTCTGTAATGACTTAAATTTGTTCAACTCCTGATCGATCGAAGTTCCTCAGCCCTTTGATCACAGCTCAATCGTCAAAAATTGTGGCTAACGTGTTTTAAAGGTCGGCTGTGCTTTGGATGTTGTACCCCCACACTAAATTATTGCCTTTTTAAAGTCGGTTATAAGCTAACCAAGTTGGATTGTTACCTAAAATTGGTCTGTTACCATTAAAAAACATTGTTCTCATATATTTTCATTGATTTGGTGATGTGAATAATTCATACAAGTGCTTAGACAACAACCCCCAAATAAAAAATAATGTCCATATCATGGACCTTTAATGCTTATGTTGGACAAAATACAGTTTATATACCAACTACACATTGTCTAACCAAATCCAATTCTCTCTCGACATTTCCTAAAAATCCGATTCATGCGGATTCTTCCCCCAACTAAAGAAGGGATCTTGGCTGAAATTGCCACATATGAAATTAAGCACAATTTTGAAAATAAACTTGGACAAAAAGAAAGAAAGTGACTTAGACAAATCTTTTATAATGTATAACTTAAATGAAACTTGATTCTATTTCAGCATCTTATCCATACTTAATTTTTATTATCTCAATTTCCATGCCTAGTACTTGGTCGACACCCAACCTATTTTTATTTTTTGTTAACAAGTGAGAAAGGAAGACACTAATATTTAGACTAGGAAACTTCTGGTTTATAATTTTATATGACAACATATTTTCTAGGACGTAAGACTTATGAAAGTTTAGAGAGGCGTCTGTCTTGAAAACACTAGCCAAAGCTGTAACTTGTTAGATGAGCTGGGCCAACTTGTTCTGCATTCTAAGACACAAGTAGTTCAGAACAAGTTATGGGACTTCTTAGCAAGACAATCTTGTTGTCTGTACTTTTTTTCTTTTGTTTAAACTTAGGCTTTGCCATAGACATCATTAGATCTTCTCAGTCCCTCAAAGACCCTGACTACATAATTTCTAATGGGAGTACTTTCAGACTGGGATTCTTCAACCCTGTAAATTCTACCAATCGCTACCTTGGAATATGGTATAATAACATTTCTGTATTCACTGTCATATGGGTAGCTAACAGACAGAACCCCTTAAGGATTCGTCTGGGTTCTTACTATATCTGAGGATGGCAATCTTGCAGTACTAAACGGACAGGAAAGATTCTTTGGTTATCAAATGTTTCAAATTATTTGACCAATTCAAGTGCCATGCTTTTGGATTCTGGAAACCTTTTATTGCAAGTTGACACACTAAAGAATNAGGAAATAGCAGTGAAAAGATTGTCTAGAACCTCTGGACAAGGTCCTCAAGAATTTATGAATGAGGTGGCTTTGATTTCTAAACTCCAGCATCGAAATCTTGCTAGACTTCTTGGCTGCTGTATTGAGGGAGAAGAGAAAATGTTGATCTATGAATACATGCCAAACAAAAGTTTGGATGCAATTGTTTTTGGTTAGTTCATTTAAACAACCTTCCTTTTAGTCTCATTGCCAGAGTAACCCCTAAATACAACTTTTTAAAGCTTTACTTATTTTTTTTTACATATTAACGTACAAGTACATTTTTGCTCACTTAAGTACAAGAGCAGATAAATAGAAAGGTAAACAAGCAATTGGTCATACTTTGGTGCTAACTTTGCCCAACTTCTTTTCCCAACAAATTTTTTTCCATAAAAATTTGCTCATACTTTTTAAAAACAATTTTTTTGGTTACTATTCATTTAGATCCACTATACCAAAAACTTCTTGATTGGAGAAAATGCTTCAACATTATTAAAGGCATCAGTCGAGGTCTCTTCTATCTTCATAGGGATCCTAGACTAAAGATTATTCATAGAGATCTAAAGGCAAGTAACATCTTGTTAAATCAAGAATTGAATCCAAAAATATTGGATTTTGGTATGGCCAGAATATTTGGAAGCAATGAAGTTCAAGCCAAAACAAAAAGGGTGGCGGGACATAGTAAGAGTTTTGTTGAATTTCAATTTTTTAAAGTAATAACACTACTATTTTGTGCTCAAATGAGATGAATGTGTTTCAATGTACAAATTCAGTGGTTACATGTCCCCTGAATATGCAATGCATGGCGTATTTTCAGAAAAATCAGATGTCATTAGTTTCGGTGTCTTGTTGTTAGAGATTGTTAGTGGGAGAAGAAGCACTAGCTTTGATGATGATGAGCAGCACATGAGCCTTGTAGGATTTATCAGTCCATCTGAATTATTGTCCATTTATTTACATCTCCAACTGGATCATTGCTAATAAGATTGAGTTTGCAATTTATGTCTTTCATACTTGTATTCATTCAGGCATGGAAATTATGGAAAGATGAGAACAATATGGCTTTGGTAGACCCAGCAATATGGGATCCAAGCTTTCAAATGGAGATGTTAAGATGCGTAAATGTCGGACTGTTGTGCGTGCAAGATTCAACAAGAGATAGGCCAATTGTGTCTACTGTTATTTCAATGCTTAGTAGTGGGATTGCAGGTCTGCCCACTCCAAAACAACCTGCATTCATCGAAAGGGAGATGGCTTCATATACAGACCCTGCTCAACGAGGCCAAATAAAATCCTCCATTTACAATGTCACTATTACAACAGTTTATGGCAGATAGGAAGAAAGTTCTTGAGATAAATTTCTCGTTTTTTGTGTATATTTTATCTTATGACTCCGAAGAAACCTATACATTTTTTGGATGATGTATTTTTCATCTTTTTAGGGTCAGTTTGGTTGATGAAAATTTTAAATCTCGAGAATTATATATTCTTAATAGTTTAAACTCACAAGAATTAGAATTTTCACATTTGAAATTATGTTCTACTCAAAATACTTGGAATTTGTCAATTTTAATGTATATCTCAACTAAGACTATCTGGATTCCCAACCAAAGCATATGAGATTAATGTATATTCTATCTAGCATTTAAGGCTTAAGTACAAGGTAAACTGTATTGCCCAACCAAAACACATGGATTTTATATGTCTCATGTTGAACATTTAATAGTGTAATAATTGCACAGGATCTTTGTAGCTCAATGGTATAACGGTTCAAATCCCCTCGTTGTTGTTCCGTCCATTTGGTCCTATTCTGTCCTGTTTGGTCCTGTTTTATTTTCAAATGAATCGGTGAACTTATCAGGCCTCATGTGCTGTCATTAAAACACAGACGTGTACACCTGATATTACTGATACAAATGATGACATTTAATAAAAGCCTTTTAAATGTATTGCACAAAACGGTGGTCTCCTTATCCTTATGTAGCCGTTAGATTCCAAAGTTTTTTTCGTTTGTTTTTTGTTTTTGTTTGTTAATGTTAGATTCTAGAGTTTATTACAGTAGTCTTTGAACCAGGACTTGCCTGTTATACTCTTGTCTGTGCTTTATTAAAATCGCTCCTATATATAAAAATTAAATATTCAATTGAAATTGGGCCAAGCTTTAAAAAAGAAAAGAAAAAAAAAAATGAAACTTTGACAATATGCTCTTGATTTCTCTAGTCTAATTTCTATTGATAAATAAAATTGAGGATAAATTATAATCCAAAAGTTTTCATTTAAACACCTTTTGTTAATTATGCAGATTAATTGACAATGACTTCATATCATTAACACAAGGGCTCCATATCATTGGCTCCATATCATTAATGCAATATAGCTTTAAATGTATTTGGTACCAAAAATGATGTGGTCATGTAGCCGTTAGATTCCAGAGCCTGATTAGTCATTATCGAAGGTATTGAGTTGATCCAGCAGTGGATTTTGAAATAGAAACAAAAGCACATTACTAGCATGGAGCGTCCTGGCTTCCTAATATGTGTGGGAAATTCAAAAGGTTACTGCAATAAGTGAGTTAAGGCTCCAATAAGAATATTTTCCTTTTAATTTCATTGTAAATAATATACATCCTGCGTAGCCAAAAAGTACACTAAATTTATCGTGGGTTCAATTAGTGTTGACTTATTTTGGTCTTTGTTTTGTCTCTTTTCAGGGAAAAAAACACATTTCGTCTTCTTAGATAGGAATGAGGTTATGTGAGCTCACCAATTTGTAAAATGTTTTACCAAAAATTTGACAAAGGATTTTCTAGTCAACTTGAAAAGATTTTACAATGAAACAAATATTAAAAAAATACAAAAAAAAAAAATATTATCTTGAAAGGATTTTACAAGCAAACAAAGTGAGGGTTGCCTTTCAACCATATGGCATCTCCCTTGGTGATGTTTTTTTAAACGGGTTGGATCCACCACGGGCTTGAGCCATGAATTGGGCCACCTTTATAAGTTGTTTTAGGTACCCAATTGGGCTCCTTCTTCTCAAGGACATTTACACTCTGGACCTTTTGTTGTCATATTAATTTAGCCGCAATAGGCCACCCTTGCTTGCAATGAAGTTTGTGGCACTGGTGGCCCCTCCTCCTAAAGGACATTTACACTCTGGGCCTTTATTTAGTAGCTTATAGTTTCTATAAATTATAAATTACATAATTCAATGAGTTTGTGACTTTGTGTACAAGTATATGTATATGTTGATGTTAAAGTTTATGTTTGTTTGTGTGTGTGCGCGCATGCATGTGTGTGTGTCTATATATATATATATATATATATATAGAGAGAGAGAGAGAGAGAGAGAGAGAGAGAGAGAGAGAGAGTGTGTGTGTGTGTGTGTTTATGGTTTCCACCTTTGGCACTGCCTTTCTTTCAAACTAGAAGTAGAAAGACCACACATATGACAATCACCTCGAGAATGTTGCGCCATTTTTGGAGCCATATTTTGTTCTTAGAAACTACTAATTGATTGTTTAAGCAAACCTAAGAAGCTAAGAAGTAGAATTTATTCTTGCACCTAGATGTCCATTGTCATGGGATTGTTGTGTATGGCAATAGTCCTTAGAATGACTCAATATTTGTACAACTATCTTCCTGATAATAGTCCTTAGATTCAACTCAATAATTTTTTTTTCTCAATCTTGTTTAACTGTCAAATCAATTAATTTCATTAAAATAATACTTTCATCCATTTGTCTTTCAAATTATTTTGAAAATATTTGACTCCATAAAATATTACTTTCATCCATTGCACACCTTTTTGCTAAACAAAATAATGCGCTTCCAAACAAATATACCATTAATAGTTATATTAATAATTTAGTGAGAAAAATAGGGCAAATAAGAAATATAATTTTAAATCAAAGATAAAAATACAAAACAAAATTATTTAAAAATTACTATTCAAATATCATTAAATTTTTCTTCTTAAATTTTTGTATAAATATTTAAAATTTATTTATTAAAATACATATGAACTTATACAGTTGTTTTTCTCTAATAAATGATTAAATTGCTATATTTAGTATGTGAGTTTGTGTTTATGTTAATGTTCGCTTGTGAGAATATGTATACCCTTTTGACACTTACCTTTATTTTAAAATAGAAACACACTTACCACTCACATGACAATCACATTGAGAATATGTTGGACAAGAAAAGTACTTTCCAAATGTATTGAAGAGATGCATAGCTAAGTAATAGTTCCAAAATAGTCCCTAAAGAGAAAATTCCAGCAACTACAGTCAACTATATTAGTTTTACAATATGAATTGAAAAAACATTGTATCCTAAATCACATTCTAAGTGATATTAACTAAGGAATTAATTCCAATAAACACACTTACCACTCACATGACAATCACATTGAGAATATGTTGGACAAGAAAAGTACTTTCCAAATGTATTGAAGAGATGCATAGCTAAGTAATAGTTCCAAAATAGTCCCTAAAGAGAAAATTCCAGCAACTACAGTCAACTATATTAGTTTTACAATATGAATTGAAAAAACATTGTATCCTAAATCACATTCTAAGTGATATTAACTAAGGAATTAATTCCAACAAAAAAAACACACACACACACATACTAAGAGCTTGTTTGGTACACTGTAATGGTTATTACAATGTAATAGGAATCAGGATAACTAGAAATGGAAGAAGCTGTAATGAAATAAGTATTCCTATTCACTAGTTTGGTTACAATAACTTAGTAAGATGATGGGATGACATCATCTATAGTTAAATTTTCTAAAGTACCCTTTCTAGAAAATTATATATTCACCCTTTTTTTTTGTTTAAATTGTATAGCATTCATCATTATAATTATACGAACTGATTAATATTTTCATAAATATTTAAAATGCATGTAAAAAATTGGTAACATATTGTACAGGTTAAAAAGTTAAAATGGATACTAGCATGGACAGAGGTAGATTTGGGCATTGTGGGGGCAATGACCCCACCCCAATTTTTTTTAAAAAAAATATATTAATATATATAGCTACTAATTTTAGGAATTTTTTTTTAAAATTACACTTTGTCCTCATTAATAATATCAATAATTCTTTTAAAAGTAATGTTATTGAGTCCAAATCTTTTATACCACTTTTGTGTACCACTCTATGTTCCACCAATCACTACTTGTCATGTGTTTATTTTACTTTCCTTATAGAATTACTGAAGTTTAAAATGGAAAGCAATCATACACATGGTAAATAGTGATTGGTGGAACATCGAGTGGTACACAAAAAGTGGTACAGAAGATTTGGACTCATAGTCATAAACTCTTGTACAACATTTTTACAAACTGTTGAGGTATAAATTCTTATTGGTTTACATCTAGACCTATCACTTACATCACTTTTTTACTTACCAATAACCACTCACTACATCAACAATTTGTAAGAAAAAATTGTAACTCTAGCATTTTTTTTCTTTCTAAAGGCCATAAAAGAATTTATAGGTACAAGCCCAAAAAAAATTAGCTCAACAACAAAAATTACCTATAGTAAAGCTAAAAAAATTAAGTTCAATAAATTAATTTTACCCAAAACAAACAACCCAACCCTTTAAAAAATTTTAAATAAAATAATTTTATCCTTACCCACCAAGAGCTCAAAAAAATAATAAATAAAAAAGAGAAAATCTCTTAGCAATTAATTAAATAGCAGAGCCGGAGGTCAGAATTGCCGCACATAGCCAACATCAAAGCTACCCCCTAGGTCTTGGCTCTGATCCTGCATACGAGTTTATAGTATATGAATATAAATATAAGGAACAATTTTTCTTTTAAAAGAAAATCCAAATCAAATTGTAAAAATGAAATACATGACATCTAGCATGCAAGTGACGTCTTTTCAATAACGCCCACTGTCATTTTACTGTGCAATCTTTGGGGGAAAAAAAAAAAATAGTCTACAAAGAGTAGAAAATAATGGGGGAAGAACAAAATTGATTCAAAATAAATAAATAAATAAAAAGGGAAAACCATATTTTGTTAGAGAAAGAGAGAGGTTGTGGTTGTGGGGCTAGGAGCTAGGGACAAATAGGGAAAAACCACCCGGGTCATTAACTTTATGTTTAGTAGACTATCTGAATTCTCAACCTAGCATATGAGATCAATGTACACTCTATCTGGAATTTAAGGCTTAAGTACTAGGTAGAGGACAAGGTAAACTGTATTGCAAATTTGCACAACCAATACACATGAATTTATAGTGTCTTTCGTTGACCCTTTAATAGTGTAATAGTCGCCAAAAGCTTTGTAACTCAGTGGCATAACAGTTCAAATCCTCCGTTGTGTAGCTAGTGACTTATCAAAAAAATATTTACATATAATCACCTCATTTTTTGTACCATATCTCGCATCCAATGAAAAATCTGCCATATGAAGAAAGCAGATATAGAGAACTTTATACAACTGGCGTTTTTTACTTTTTATTTATTTATAACTTTCTTTCCCTAGTATTTTGGTGGACAAAGAAGCATAATATTTGCAGTAATTACCATACATTGTAAAAGGACTTGTAAAGCTAAGTCAGAATAATTACCTAGCAAAAAAAAAAAAATTAATTTTAGCAATTTTTTTTTTTAAATTACACTTTGTCCTCATTAATAATATCAATAATTCTTTTAAAAGTAATGTTATTGAGTCCAAATCTTTTATACCACTTTTGTGTACCACTCTATGTTCCACCAATCACTACTTGTCATGTGTTTATTTTACTTTCCTTATAGAATTACTGAAGTTTAAAATGGAAAGCAATCATACACATGGTAAATAGTGATTGGTGGAACATAGAGTGGTACACAAAAAGTGGTACAGAAGATTTGGACTCATAGTCATAAACTCTTATACAACATTTTTACAAACTGTTGAGGTAGTAAATTCTTATTGGTTTACATCTAGACCTATCACTTACATCACTTTTTTACTTACCAATAACCACTCACCACATCAACAATTTGTAAGAAAAAATTTTAACTCTAGCATTTTTTTTTCTTTCTAAAGGCCATAAAAGAATTTATAGGTACAAGCCCAAAAAAAATTAGCTCAACAACAAAAATTACCTATAGTAAAGCTAAAAAAAATTAAGTTCAATCAATTAATTTTACCCAAAACAAACAACCCAACCCTTTAAAAAATTTTAAATAAAATAATTTTATCCTTACCCACCAAAAGCTCAAAAAAATAAAAAAATAAAAAAAATCTCTTAGCAATTAATTAAATAGCAGAGCTGGAGGTCAGAATTGCCGCACATAGCCAACATCAAAGCTACCCCCTAGGTCTTGGCTCTGATCCTGCATACTAGTTTATAGTATATGAATATAAATATAAGGAACAATTTTTCTTTTAAAAGAAAATCCAAATCAAATTGTAAAAATGAAATACATGACATCTAGCATGCAAGTGACGTCTTTTCAATAATGCCCACTGTCATTTTACTGTGCAATCTTTGGAAAAAAAAAAGTCTACAAAGAGTAGAAAATAATGGAGGTAGAACAAAATTGATTTAAAATAAATAAATAAATAAAAAGGGAAAACCATATTTTGTTAGAGAAAGAGAGAGGTTGTGGTTGTGGGGCTAGGAGCTAGGGACAAATAGGGAAAAACTACCCGGGTCATTAACTTTAATGTTTAGTAGACTATCTGAATTCTCAACCTAGCATATGAGATCAATGTACACTATCTGGAATTTAAGGCTTAAGTACTAGGTAGAGGACAAGGTAAAACTGAATTGCAAATTTGCACAACCAATACACATGAATTTATAGTGTCTTTCATTGACCCTTTAATAGTGTAATAGTCGCCAAAAGCTTTGTAACTCAGTGGCATAACAGTTCAAATCCTCCGTTGTGTAGCTAGTGACTTATCAAAAAAATATTTACGTATAATCACCTCATTTTTTGTACCATATCTCGCATCCAATGAAAAATCTGCCATATGAAGAAAGCAGATATAGAGAACTTTATACAACTGGCGTTTTTTACTTTTTATTTATTTATAACTTTCTTTCCCTAGTATTTTGGTGGATAATAATTACCTAGCAAAAAAAAAAAAAATGTCAGAATAATTCAAAAAATATCTTTCAATCTCACAAACACAAACAGACAAAAAGTAAAATCACAAATATCTCCAACACAAACACTCAAGCAATAAACAAGAGTAAGAAATGTGAATTAAAGAATGGCGTGATTAAGTAGCTATAGAATACCTTAGGACCCATGCCGACTTTCACAGCATCAAGGCTCAGAGAGAGAGATAGAGAAGGTGAGACCATTATGTGTTCAGTCCATTCGGTAATTGCTCAGTCCTTCTTTATTTTTGAATAAAATGGCGACGTTTCTTATCAGGCCTCTCGTGCTGTCATTAAAACACAGACGTGTCCACATGATAATAATGATACAAACGATGACGTTTAATAAAAGCCTTTTATGTATTGCACACCAAATGGTGTTGTCTCCTAATTTAACTGTTAAATTCCAAAGTTTGTTACAGTAGCCCGTGAACCACAACCTCCATGTAATACTCTTGTCTGTGTTTTATTAAAATCACTGCTATATAAATAAATTAAATTAAAAATTAGGCCAAACTTTAAAAAATATATATAAAAAATAAAATAAAAAACTGAGTCTTTGACAATATGCTCTTGATTAATTCCCTAGTTTAATTTCTATGGCGAAATAAAATTGAAGATAAATTATAATTCAAAAGTTTTCATCTAAACACCTTTTTTATGCGGATTAATTAACAATGATTTGATTAGATCAATTTGGTGATCACAATATTAATCAAATTTAGCACAGCTACAATATAAACCAAATCTAGAGATTGAAGCAATCAACACAAGAACACACATAATTAATAATGTAGTGAGAAACCAACTTCAAAGGAAAAAAACACTTTGATGATACATCTACCTCAATAAAGTAATCCACCATATGAAGAGAAGTTGTACAAATTAGTTCAAATTCATGACCCTAGACTATACTCGTTAGTTAAACTTATTGACGTGACATATAATCGCTTCACACTAGCTTTAAACCTTTTGAAATCTTCTGTATGAAATTATGAGTACCGTCTTGCAAACTGCATCTATGATCACAATTAGACCTTGTTGCTGATTCCAAGACCACCTTGAAGATTTGTGCTTCGCATCAACATACTGGGATTATAGATTCTGTGCCTTCAGCTTTTGTTTACCAAAAGACCAACTTCGTTCTTGAATAAAGATTTATGAGGCATAAGTTGATCAAAACTAGGTATAGGTTCTCTCATTGGCACATGAAAATAGTCTCTAAAACTCTTGTCGAAGTTGTGTGATAATAAACCTTTCATATATTTGCATATAGGGCAAAAAAAGCAAGGCAATAGCATACTCAATTAAAATACATCAGATTTTGGTTTAATAATTTTTGATTGATCTAGTAGTGCTCATAAATCTCCTGATAAGTACCCAATAAATTTCGATTTATTTATCTCTAATGGGTTTTTCTAGACTGATACATGATTTTCTTTTAGTTTTTTTTGGGTCAGTTCTCATTATCGAATATCTATCGAAAATCATCTTTCAATTGATAGAGCATTGATCGAATGGCTACTAAAATCACAAATTACTCTTGAACAACTGTCTTCCTTTGGGTTGCATCTTAAGCCTTCTGAACCTGGACTTTGACACATATTACAAAATCTATAAAAGATATTACGAAGTCATGGAATTTGCCAACTTAAATCCTAACAATTTCCCCATTTGGCAATTTTGTGACAAAACTAAAAAACCACAAATTGAAACAAGACTAACTGACTTATAAGACTAAAAACTAAATAGAAAACCTATCTTTCAAGAAAACATGAACAAACACATTAAACGCAATGCACCATGCAGAAAGCGTAACAGGTTATATCATTAATTGCTAAAAATGACAGGCTTGCATAAATCCTTTATCAGATAGCAAGAGAATATAGTGATGGTTACAAAAATTCAAAGGTACATAATTAAAAGCTAATAAGTCCACCCAAACATCAGTAGTCGAAGAAGCACGATAAGGTGAAGGACCAGGATCGTCTTCGTCAAAAAGGGTAGCTGCATCCGTATCATCAATGTCTTTAATTGGAAACATCTATAGGGTTTGAAGAAGAAGATTGAGGTCAAGGTCATTTCTGCTGAGATCTACTAAGTTTCATAGTACCACAATCAATATTAGTAGAAGTTTAAGAGGATTCAGACTAGGAGGGATGATAAAACTAAAGTGTTAGAAAATCTGAGTGATCACACAGGGAAACATAAGACAGCTTCTTTAAGAAGTGCTCCGATGGGTAGAAATGACCGACTTACAAATGTGATTGCAAATGTCAATAGGCACTGTTAAATATTAGCATTGATACACCATGCTGAATATGCTAGTATAGATGCGGAAGCGTAAGTATAAAGTATAGAACACAATAACACACTAGGATTACATGATTTAGCCTAATGTCCTACATCCACAGAGGAAACCCTAAAGGACTTCATCAATAATATATTATAGTGTAGTATAAATCTTGTGTTACAATAAATCATAACATGTGTATATATAGTAGACTAAACCCTAGACTAATAGACTTCTGGTACAAGTAGGAGACTTGGCTTATACACAAAATAAAATTAGGTTTAGGCCTATGCTAAGGGGCTAATATATCTCTAACACCCCCGCTCAAACTCAAGATGGAAGTTTGATGAAATCTTGAGATTTGATAAGGTTGAGAAGATCCCTTGAATGAGGTTTGGCTCTGTGATGGTAGTTTGAGGAAGGCAATGGTCTTGCAGTGTTGATGCGACTTCTAACGATGACATGACTATACCGGAGAGTTTTGACGGCAGCAGTAGGAAGCCAAAGAAGATAAACACAGCGAAAAAACATCGAGGAAGACAAAGATTGCTCTTAAATATACCGTAAGACAGAAAGCCATGGCCACAAGAAGGTGCTCTGATACCATGTTAAATATTAGCATTTAGCATTGATACACCATGTTGAATATGCTAGTATGGATGCAAAAGCATAGGCATAAAGTATAGAACACAATAACACACTAGCATTACATGGTTCAGCCTAACGGCATACATCCACAGAAGAAACCTTAAAAGGATACATCAATAATATATTATAGTGTAGTATAAATCTTGTATTACAATAAATCATAACATGTATATATATATAGTAGACTAAACCCTAGACTAATAGACTTCTAGTACAAGTAGGAGACTTAGCTTGCACACAAAGTAGAATTAGGCTTAGGCCTATGCTAAGGGGCTAATATATCTCTAACAGGCACGTCCATCAACAAATCATAAAGCTTGTAAGAATGATTCACCATCACAGTTTTGACATGAGAAATGGGTGACAAGTTAGGACAAATGATTTAGATGAGTAACTGAAACTCATCACTGTAGCCTATGATTTTAAAGAGCATATCAATAGGACTTGGTTGAGACTCAGATGAATATGGAAATAGAGGGTCAGCTATTCTAGGAATGCATAGGACTGTGGATACTATATACGAAGAAATACGATAATAATGACCACTGATATAGACACAAAAGGAAGAGTCATATACATGCTCGAGAAGAACTCAAGGATGATGGAAAAATTGGCAAAGAGGAAAAATCAAAACACAAGGGCTCCTACCCACTGGAGACAAACACATGAAGGATACACATGTCGACTACACAGAAGATTTTATGTTTGGACTGGACATCATCAAGGAAGGGATGCACAAGATAGGAATGTGGAGCCTTGAAGGATTTAGAGTCCAACTTAAGTGATCGGGGAAAGAGAGAAAAAGAAATCAAGGAGAGAGAGAGAGAGAGAGAGAGAGAGAGAGAGAGAGAGAGAAATATGACCGCATAAAATGAGAAATTTAAAATAAGAATCCTGAGTTCAATCAATCGATCAATAGGGACAGTAACACGTTCATGACAAGTTTCCATCGATCAAAGGTTAATCAATACGGTACTACTTTCATGAAAAATAGAAAATCTCTATGAATTTTTTGATCAATTGAGAGTTAATCAAAAAGCAATCATAAAATAAAAAACTTCTGAAAATTTTTCTGATTGATCAAAGAGCGATCAAGAAAGTGCAAATTAGAAAAACGTAAAGTAGAATATGCAAAAAATAAAATAATAATAATAATAAAATAAAATAAAAATGCAAAATGCACATGTACTCAATATAGATTTCAATATGTGGAATATGCACATGTGAGTGAAGTCTCATATTAAATAAGAATGTCAAGAGCGAATGACTAATATATATAGTTAGGCCCAATTATATAAACCTAAGTCTTTTGAGTCAAAATGTGTGTATATATATGTGTGTGTGTGTATGTGTGTGTATTAACTATTCAATTGGTGGCTCCCCAAAGTGTTATCTCCCTAACAAGTGATATCAGAGCCAACAACATTGATGACATACGAGTGGGCCATGGATGGTGTGTTGGTGATGGAGAAAAAATTCATAGGCAAGTGGAAGCAAGTAGGATTTGGCCAAAACCCATGGAAAGGCAAAGAGAGAGTGATTAATATAATATAACACAATCGCTAGCCTTAAGTCTTTTTGGTCAAATGATGTTTCTATATATATATATATGTTATATTAATTACTCAATTGGAGGCTCTCTAAAGTGTTATCTCCCCCAACACAATATATGATACAATAACATGAAAATGCACAGTGAAGCCGTGTACCATGAATATTCATGCTCTCAAACTCTCAAGACTCATTTGACCTCAAAATCATAATTTTCAAAATTTTCAAAACATAGCAATTTCATTAATGCAATATACCATCTGAACCATCTCACACTCATTATGTAACCTAGACTGATAAACCTCCATATCATTAACGCAATATACCATTTGTATAAAAAATTATGTGAAGTGTGTGAAATAATTCAATACTGAGCAAGTTTAAAGAATTTCATAATCATCTTCCTAACAATGGTTTTAGGAAGTTTTCTCTTGACCTTGTTGCACAAGTTAATGATTCCATCTTATCTAAATCTAAAATCATTATGCTAATACTTTCATCCATTTACCTTTCAAATTATTATTACCATTATGTTAAATTCAATGAGTTTTCAAGAAAGGAATATTCGACGCACTCTTCTCCAGATGCTTTATTAATTGCCTCAAGCTTGTTGTACAAGTAACTGAAGCCATTTCATTAGAATCTAAAATTGTTACAAATTATACTTTCATCCATTTTCCTTTCCAATTATTTTGGAAAATTTTTAATAAGTTTATTTCTAATTTTTTAGCCCACCATAATTTCTTTCAGACTATTTTATTAGTTCCTCTACTTTATATATCCTTCTTCCATTGCATACATTTTATTGCTTCTCCAATTTAGTTAGGGTTTTTTGCCTTCGCAATTTTGGGATTTTGCCAACTAAGGTATTGACCTTCCACAATACAGCTAATAGTTATACTAATAATTTAGTGAGATAAAAAGATAAATAAGTAGTATTTTAAATCACATAAAAATATATATATATATATATATATATATGTAAAAGATAAATTTAGAATTACCTTTCAAAACTCATTAAATTTGTTGTTCTTTGTGAGCTTTTACTATATATATATATAATTTAAATTATTTATATATGTGTATGTGTGTAATACACAAACTAGCTTATAACTTCATGCATATATATAGATACACTTAAAAATATACAATAAGATGTATAATATGATTCTTATTATATATATCATTTAAATACTATTGATAGTCATTTTTATATTTTATTAACTCTTTAAAAAAAATTGTAAGGATATTATTTGGTATAAAATATAAATTGTCCATATTTTTTTTTAATTGTTGTGAAGCATTTTTTTTTAAACGATTCATTTATTCTAAACTCTTTAGTTTTTGTACTTAATAAATTACTTGGATAAATATTTATGATGTAGACCTGTGGTCCCACATTTGATTCTAAAATTAAGAAATAAAACTCTTTAGGAATAAATAATTTATGATACATGGCACAAAATTGAAACTCTAATTTAGAATTCTAATTTGAGTTTTTCTTAGTTTCACCTATTATTATATATATAAATATGTATTCACTTATTAGCTAATGGTTTCTATGAATTATTAATTATATACTCAATACTTTTGTGTATATGCTGCATATGCACATGTTGATGTTAATGTTTGTTTGTGTGTGTGTGAGTGTGTATGACTCTACCTTTGTCATTGCCTTTCTTTTAAACTAGAAATAGAAAGACCACACAAATGACAATCACCTTGAGAATGTTGCACCATCTTTTCTTTGTAGCATCAACTAATTTTTTGCTTATGCAAAGCAAAGGAATAGAATTTATTCTTGAACCCAAATGTCATTACCTTAAGAATATTGTACCGAAAATTTGCTACAAGAGTGTGTGTGACTCTACCTTTAGCATTGCCTTTCTTTTAACTAGAAGCAAAAAGACCACACATATGACAATCACCTTGAGAATGTTGCACCACCATTTGTTTGTTGCATCAACTAATTGATTGCTTACACAAAGCAAAGGAATAGAAATTTAGAACCCTCAAAGTATGACTTTATTAAATTAATATGAAAGAGTTACTACAAGGTTATTGCAGTACCACAGAATCAGCCTAACAATTCTTTTCTCGATCTTGTTAAGCAAGCAAATCAAGTAATTTCCTTAAAATTATACTTTCATCCATTTGTTTTTCAAATTATTTTGAAAAAAAAAAAAAGTTTGACTCCATATTTTATCTTTCTTTCATTACACACATATTTTTGCTAGCTAAAATAGTGAGCTTCCACACAAATACACCATTTAATAGTTATATAAATTAGTTAGTGGGAAATTTTGGGTAAATAAGAAGTAGAATTTCAAATCAAAGATAAAAAATAAATAAATAAATAATTTAAAATTACTATTCAAATATCATTAAATTTTTCTTTATAAATGTTTGTATAAAAAATTTAAAATTTAGTTATTAAAATATATAAAAATTCACCTAGTTGTTTTTCTCTAATAAATTATAAAATTGTTGAATTCAGTGTGAATTTTTGTGTTTATGCTTATGTTAACGTTTATATTAATGTTCATTTGTCAGATATATATATATGAGATGGGTTCAAGTTACACCTGGTGTAACTCTAAAAGAGTTACACCTTTTCTACACCATTGATTTTGATTTGATCCAAAGGTAGAAAAACACTCATGGCAAATCATTATTACTCCTAGAAATTAGTAATAAATTGCATTTACTTTCCAGCTTTTATCATAAATAATAACAATAATAAATAAAAATCTCTCATCATCATATCTCTCTTCCTGAGTCTTCATCTCTCTCTCATAAGCACTAATGGCTTCCTACCTCCAACGTCTCTCTCTCTAAAATAATAATAATAATAATAATAATGAATAGCAACTGGTACCTATCCTAAGGCCTTTCTTTGTCAAATGCCCACAATCTTAATAGACAGAATACGAATATACGTTAAGCATCCTTTCTTATGGTCTTTTGATGAACCCGATAGCAGGTTTATGGCCTTATAGTCGAGGCTAAGATATGGAGCCAATTTGAAAATATATTATTAGCACCTTGAACGAATCTGTTGAGGTTCAAAAGCATTAACCTCAACGAATCTGTTTGACGAAGAAAGGCCTTAGGATAGGTACCAGTTGCTATTCATTATTATTATTATTATTTTAGAGAGAGAGACGTTGGAGGTAGGAAGCCATTAGTGCTTATGAGAGAGAGATGAAGACTCAGGAAGAGAGATATGATGATGAGAGATTTTTATTTATTATTGTTATTATTTAAGATAAAAGCTGGAAAGTAAATGCAATTTATTACTAATTTCTAGGAGTAATAATGATTTGACATGAGTGTTTTTCTACCTTTGGATCAAATAAAAATCAATGGTGTAGAAAAGGTGTAACTCTTTTAGAGTTACACCAGGTGTAACTTGAACCCATCTCTATATATATATATATATATTCACACACTTTTGGACTTGACCTTTATTTTAAGCTAGTCGCAAACCTGTAACGACAAGTGTGTTTCGTAAGTATATGTGATTATTTTATAATGAAATATAATATATAATTTATTTTTTAAAATATTCATAAAATCATATATTAGGATTAGAATTAGTCATATGTAACAAAGTGTTTCTCATAAGAAAATTTCATTTTAAACGTATTAACCTATTAATTAAGAAATATTCATTTTATATAATCCTCTTTACCAAACCAACAGTGGGCAATGATCTTCTTTTTTTTTTTTTTTTTAAATAAACAATGTCATATAGCTTTCTTTTTTAAGTAATGAAATTTTGTGTTCTCTATAAATAAAAAATTATATGTATTTTTTACGTTCTCTTAAATTAAAATTTTCATCTACTCATATTATGATCCAATTCACTAGTGATAGAATATCTTGGGGATTTCCAATTATGGTAGTAATAAGAAAATTAGAGTTTTCCCACCATTGAAAAAACTTCAACGTAGCCTTCTATTTTAATGTTAATTCTAATCCCAAACCCATCTATCTTTTTTGAATTATACAAAGTATGACCAAATCTTTTTCTTGAATACATTATTTATATATATATATCATAATTTAAGGTTACTACATTTTTCAATCACCAAAATACCTAGGAGTGTGATGAGATTTATATACGAAAAAATTATTTCACCCACAAACGCATGTGTAAACGTGTGCTTAAATGCTAGTATTCCTAACATCTCTCGTTTTTTAGAGAAGATCATAAATTCATTTTAAAAAAGTACAACTATTCGATAATCATGTCATTTGGACTTACTTACCATTTCTTGCAATACATAAATTTAAAACTTATGGATATAACAAAATTTCACAATAATTTGCTAAGCCTAGTCAATGAATTGAACACCCATTTCTAATATGAAAGTTTCTTAATTGTGATGACCTGACACCTTCACATATTATGAAATTTTGTTGTGCGCTTAAAACAACCGTGACATTTAAAAATTTTAAATACAAGATTTTAGCTAGTGTTGTAAAACTATAATATAATTGTATAAAATATAAAGTAATATTACAATCACAAACTATTTTACAACATTTTTACAAAATATTGATGTGGCAAATTCTTATTAGTTCTAATATAGGTCCACTTCTAACATCACATTTATGTTTACCAATAATTATTTAAAAATTACTAAAACCACATCAGCATTTTGTAAAAATATTGTAAAATAGTTTGTGTTTGTAGCATTACTCTAAAATATATATTCTTTCACCATAGCTTAATTGATCCCCAAGTATTGATAGTATTAATTCTTTTTATTGGCTCTTACGTTATCGTGTTTTTTTATGGGACTTATCTAGTTATTTATACATATATTTAATCAAAAAAATTATGAATAAAAAATAAGTAAGAAAAATAATGATTATGTGACTAATGATATGGTAAATGATGTGGTGCAACAAGAACTTAACAACAATAAATATTACGTTTCAGTTATATATATATATATATATACACATATATACACACACACTAGAAGTTGACCACTCACATGATAATCACATTGGGGATATTGGGCAACAAAAGTTTTTTCCAAATGTGTTCAAGAGAGGCATGGCAGAGTAAAAGTTCCAAAATAGTCCCTAATGGTAAATTCCAGCAACTGTACCGGCCGGATACTCTAGGTAAAGGAACAATCCTCTTCATTTCATTATGGAAACAGGAGCCTTGCCTTCGGAGCCTTAAAATTAGCTTGGGACTTTTTTCCTGATGAAAAAAAAGAGTGAACTTCCCCCAAAAAGTTATAGCAAATAAAAACAATATAATATAACACAAATATTTATCTCCAATGTCAAAGCAAATGCAATGTAAAATTCGTCCAAAATTATACTCTAAAAAACTTATGGACTTATGAAGATATATTGATGCCTGTTAATCATGTTAAGAGAAACTTTATTACCACACAAATTTTCTGGGTCAAAATAAATTATGATATAGCAATTAGACCAAATTTCTCATTGCCAACAGCAGTTTGTAGAAATGACAAAGGTGAAGTACTGTTTGGACACTCGTCTTTTAGCCCTGAAACTTTCTGTCCAGCAAAATTTCACTTATGTTTCAATATGAAGGTGATTCGTTGGCAGTAACAGAAGCTCTCCGAAATACTGCTTCTGCAACCTCTACGCCAAATTTTGAATATTGTAAATGAATCTTTAAGATGTCTCTCTTGCTGGGATTTTTGTTTGGGAAATGTTAACGAATAACTTAAAGGCATTTGTTTGTGAGCTAATTTAGGAACGTTTTCATGGAAAAAAAAAACATTAATTTTGACAATTTTTTTTATTTTTCATATAAATTGTATCAAAATTTTCCTGATATAATTTATTAACAATTATCTTAAAACTGTTAGCGCTATTTGTTTTGTACTCACAACCCGAATTGTTGGGCTCATAATGTTGCTTATTGGACATCCTTTTTGGAATATGGGCGGGCCTTTAACCACCCCCAATGCCCCAACCTCCTTGCTTGGGTTTTCTGCCCAAATGATAAAAATGGTTTAGAGGCCCCACTTTCTTCGTAATGCAAGTGTTCTTAATTTTTTTTTTTTTTTTTTTAAAGGGTAATAATCGCCTTTAAAACTCAAACCTAGTCACTACAAGTAACAACAAATTGGATTTTCTAAAGCTGGTAGATATTTTCAGAAGAACCAAAAGAGAAAATTTATTGAAGAATAGTTAACCATCGATTGCCATAAAACATCCAAACAATTTTCCTGAAAATAAAACACAATTGCACCGTCCCAACCCCTACAGAGGGGAAAAAAGGCATGAAAAACCATGTTGTCTTATTAAGGTCATTTTGACCATCGCATATTCTTAGTGCAGTGGTCACTCTACAAGTATAAATACTTGTGGGGTGTGGAGGTTGGAGCAAGAGTCAGGGTTCAAGTCTTCAGGAGGGAGTTTCACACACATATACACTTACATTAAGATAAAATAGAAATTCTATCTTGTAAATAAAATAAAATAAAATAAAAGGTCATTTCGTAACAGTTATTCTAGAAATTTTTTATTATGTCAACTTTAAATAATGGAGATAACATTGCGGCTTTCCATCTATTTCAGGCAAATATTTTATATTTCATATGACGTTTCAGAAATAAAGGTAGGCCCTTATCGACAAATACGATTATTTTATCATATGTTGCGCCAATTGATAAACTCTATGCCTACCATGTAATTTTACCAAACCGAAGTTTTATATTATTATCCAAAAAAAAAAAAGAATAATATTTAGCTAAAAAAAATTCTAGCTCATTTAGCATAGGAAATTAAGGACAATATATTTGAAATTTGTCAAAAATGAGCCTAAGTTCCTGTCAAATTTTTCTTACGATTCCAAATTTCCAATGCAAAGTAGTAGTGATTGGATCGGTAAGGTGGGTTATGATGTCAATATAGTTAGTAGTTAGGTTGGAGTAGGTATCAACGGAGAAAAGAATAATAATAATAAAATAAACCAGATATTTCATTTTAACGTCCTAAAATGATATTTCTGTTAATTTTAATGTTTCATTTTCAAGTGAATTTTAATTAGCTTAATTATTAAAAAAAAATTTATTGTCCAATAGTAATGCTAGAATGTTTTTTTTTTTTTTTTTTTTACATTAAGCTTACAAATTGATTTGAATTATGAAGATATATTGATGCCTGTTAATCATGTTAAGAGAAACTTTATTACCACACAAATTTTCTGGGTCAAAATAAATTATGATATAGCAATTAGACCAAATTTCTCATTGCCAACAGCAGTTTGTAGAAATGACAAAGGTCAAGTACTGTTTGGACACTCGTCTTTTAGCCCTGAAACTTTCTGTCCAGCAAAATTTCACTTATGTTTCAATATGAAGGTGATTCGTTGGCAGTAACAGAAGCTCTCCGAAATACTGCTTCTGCAACCTCTGCACCAAATTTTGAATATTGTAAATGAATCTTTAAGATGTCTCTCTTGCTGGGATTTTTGTTTGGGAAATGTTAATGCATAACTTAAAGGCATTTGTTTGTGAGCTAATTTAGGAAAGTTTTCATGGAAAAAAAAAAAACATTAATTTTGACAATTTTTTTTATTTTTCATATAAATTGTATCAAAATTTTCCTGATATAATTTATTAATAATTGTCTTAAAACTGTTAGCGCTGTTTGTTTTGTACTCACAACCCGAATTTTTGGGCTCATAATGTTGCTTATTGGACATCCTTTTTGTAATATGGGAGGGCCTTTACCCACCCCCAATGCCCCAGCCTCCTTGCTTGGGTTTTCTGCCCAAATGATAAAAATGGTTTAGAGGCCCCACTTTCTTCGTAATGCAAGTGTTCTTAATTTTTTTTTTTTTTTTTTTCCTTTTAAAAGGGTAATAATCGCCTTTAAAACTCAAACCTTGTCACTACAAGTAACAACAAATTGGATTTTCTAAAGCTTGTAGATATTTTCAGAAGAACCAAAAGAGAAAATTTATTGAAGAATAGTTAACCATCGATTGCCATAAAACATCCAAACAATTTTCCTGAAAGGAAAACACAATTGCACCGTCCCAACCCCTATAGAGGGGAAAAAAGGCATGAAAAACCATGTTGTCTTATTAAGGTCATTTTGACCGCCGCATACCTTAGTGCAGTAGTCACTCTACAAATATAAATACTTGTGGAGTGTGAGGGAAGGAGAAAGGGTCAGGGTTCAAGTTTGCAGAAGGGAGTTTTACATACATATACACTTAGATTAAGATAAAATAGAAATTCTATCTTATAAAAAAATTAAAAAATAAATTAAAAAAAAAAAGTCATTTCGTAACAGTTATTCTAGAAATTTTTTATTATGTCGACTTTAAATAATGGAGATAACATTGCGGCTTTCCATCTATTTCAGGCAAATATTTTATATTTTATATTTCATATGACTTTTCAGAAATAAAGGGTATGCCCTTATCGACAAATACGATTATTTTATCATATGTTGCGCTAATTGATAAACTCTATGCCTACCATGTAATTTTACCAAACCGAAGTTTTATATTATTATCCAAAAAAAAAAGATTAATATTTCGCTAAAAAAAATTCTAGCTCATTTAGCATAGGAAATTGAGGACAATATATTTGAAATTTGTCAAAAATGAGCCTAAGTTCCTGTCAAATTTTTCTTACGATTCCAAATTTCCAATGCAAAGTAGTAGTGATTGGATCGGTAAGGTGGGTTATGATGTCAATATAGTTAGTAGTTAGGTTGGAGTAGGTATCAAGGTAGAAAAAAAAAATAATAATAAAATAACCCAGATATTTCATTTGAACGTCCTGACATTTCTGATAATTTTAATGTTTCATTTTCAAGTGAATTTTAATTAGCTTAATTATTATAAAAAAAAATTTATTGTCCAATAGTAATGCTAGAATGTTTTTTTTTTTATTATTATTTATTTATTTTTTTTTTACATTAAGCTTACAAATTGATTTGAAACCAATTTAAAGAAACAATTCAAACCTCGCATAGTTTGAACCCCACATAGGTTGTTAAAGCCCACTACACATTTATTGCAACATTAGTTTGTAAATTTTATATAGTAAAACTATAAAACTTGTAGTAGCTTTAGTATTTTTTATTGTTAAAGAAAAGATCTATGATTCAAACTTTGCATAAATTAAAAACTGATTGATATCTTTGTTTAATAGTAAAAAAAAATAATCATTATGGAACAAGTACTATAAGTTAAAATTCAGTTAAAATTACATCATATTCCAATTAAATAAATAAAACCTTATTCTCCCTTTTGATTTCGTTAATTTTTTTGGTTGGAGTTCAAGCTCCTTATGATCCTAAAAGTAATATAATGATTTGTGGTTATTTTATAAACTACCACTTATCTCTAAAACTTTTTACTATATGTTTCTCACATTGAATTCTAACATTTTGAACTTCTGAACAGGACATAGGACAAAAAAAGTATTGATAAATTTCCACCTATCCTAAAAATGTATGCTTATGAAAAATAATGAATTTAGACACTTTAAGTCTTTAACTATATTTTCAAAGTGGGTGCAACTGCTGGAATTTCGGAAGGTGCAAGTTGCGACCCACGCTAAACTTACAATTGGAGCTACCGACCAATGGGAAAGAGTGGGGAAACTACCTTGGAGCACAAAAGAAAAACAAGAGAGTAGCTAGGCATCTCTGTATCAAAGAAATTTATAATCATTGCAGTCAATGTAAAGAGACAAAAGTATTTGATTGATTTATCAAGTGCCCTCAGTCCTCATCACATTGGTTGTGAAGTCACGGCAAGGAAATAGGAAGTAGGAACTAATAAAAAAAATCACATTTTTTAATTAGAAAGTATCTACCCAATAACCACCATCTTCCTCGAAGTGTAGAGCAAGTGTTGCAGCAATATGGCTGTATCTGTTTAGGAATAATTTATTAAGTTTTTTGTTAAATTTTTTTTATTGAAAGTGTGTAACAGTATACTAAAGTATACTTATATTTGAAAAAAAAAATTATAAATAAAAATTAAAAATTAAAAGCTAAGTTTATAAATTCTAGCCAAACAGATACTCTATATATATGCATATATATATATATATGATTAATTTGAACCCCCATCTACAAAATAGAATCTTGCTATTTATTTAATTGAATTCACTTCCCTCGTCATCATCACCTATTGCTTTCATCTTGCATAGCTATTGCTTGCTAACATTAAAAACTCATAAAATTGCATGTGTGTCTCGTTTTTTTTTTTTTTTTTTATGGAAACATGTGTGTCTCGTTTATTTCTTATATCTCTATTGTTGAATAGAGGGGCAAGTCAAGGGCCCGTTTGGTCATGCTAGTCTTTAAGTAATACTTTTCTTTTGAACTTTCCAATTCGTTCGCATCTCAAATCCCAACCCATGTGAAGCATGTAGGAGGCCCACATGGGAGTCTCCTTACTGCTACTTTTTGATTCTTCCTAATGAGGAAACAGGAAGCCGTGTTGTTGTATGTCGGCAATACGGGGTGTCCTATGCATATTTATTTGATTGGACACTAGCTATCAAATAGGATCGACCTATTTATTTATTTAACTAGAAATACTATCTATAATATTTTTATCAATATAATATTTTTGTAACACTTTCTAAGTAGCATATTGTTATTAGTTATAATTTGTGGACAAAAAAGAAATTTTGATAATGGGTTTAAACTTTAAATTAGAACCAATAACAACTTACTATTTATGATATATTACAAAAAAAAATTGTGAAAATATTATGAACATAACACTTCTCTTATTATTTAATTGAACTGGTTGTCTTTACCACCCAATTGCTTAAATATTGGATAGCTTGCTTGTTAACATAAATAAAATTAAAAAATAAAAAATAATTGTGTAACTCATTTATTTCTTATTTATCTATTCTTGAATATAGATCTAGAAACAAGTCAATATGCAAGTCTTTAAGTAATACTTTTCTTAAACCTAACCCATATGAAGCATGTTGGAGACCCAACATTGAAGTCTCCTCTTCAAAGCCGTGTTATTGTATGTTGGCATGTTCCACCATTAATTAGAACCCTATGGTTTATACTTGAAAGCTTTGTTTAAGAGTTTAGATATAATATGCGAGTTAATTAACAATAAAATAGTGGGTTTAGGACACCTGATCGGGTAGTAATGCAGTGTAGTGCACCTACTGCTTTTTCCTTTTCTCGTACTTTCTTTTTTTTGGTGGGAGTGATAAAAAAAACAAGTGGGTAGATGAAAAATGAAATAATGGAAAATAATATTTTTCTCAAAAGAAATATAGTATAATAAATAAATGTTTCTTTCCTTTGTTTGTAAGAAGAGAGAGATGAGAGGACATGAAAAGTGTTCTACACTGAATTACCATTTCACTTTTAAGTATATATTAAAAGATAAATGGGTATAAAGTTGTCAAATATCATGATTTAGTTTATTTTTACAACTTTCTCAAAAAAAAAAAAAAAAGTTTATTTTTACAATGGGAGGATGGTATTTGAATTTAGACGTCTCCATTAGAATACTAAAAAATGTCATTTGAGTTACAAGACTCTTAGCAATATGATTTATTTCTCAATACTCATTGTTTTCAAAACAGTACTTCAATATCAATAAGTATCAAAATATTTTGTTCTTCCAACAAAAATTATAAAATATTTCAAATTAATACTGTAACAACAACTTTGTTGACTAGCATTTCGAAGGTAGTACAAGACTATTAGCTTACTCCTAACTTAAAATTTTATTGACTCAACTCATTTCCTTACTTTGATTGTTTGATCTCACAACATTCCACCCCTTGAAGGGCATAAAACGATTTACACGCCTGAAAACCATTTTTTCATGGTCAAACCGAGAATTGTAATCGAGACAAACACTTGAAAATTCAAAAAATTTATTACAGCAATTCAAACATAGAAGGTATAATTGCTAATTTCTTTATACATTATTCTTTTCTTTTATTACAACCTTGCAACCAAATAAGAGAACGAACATCTACTCTCTTCTCCTCTCCTTTTAAATTATTGAAACATCCAAATAAATAGAAGGGATGTCTATGACCATTTTCCGCTCCTTTAACTTCCCCTTATTCATTTTCCCTCCCTTCAATTTAGCTTTTTTCTTTTTTCTTTTTTTTTTGAAAAATAATGAGTGTCCAAACATTTTCGAATATCTAACTATTCTTTTGAGTACATACAGTCACCTATCCCACAAATATAATGTTTTTTCCCTTCTTTTTCTTCTTTCTCCAATCATGTTGTTAAGGTAATGTACACTGCTTTACCAAACGCGTTCATTTTACACGGTAACACTTGTGTACGGAGTGGAAAAATTACATAATTATTTGCTGCCTGTCAAAAAATGCAGACTAAACGTGCCCAGTTTCCCTGTACATTTTTGGACTCTCAAGGCGACAATATAAGCCCACGCATAACCAGTACTGGGTTCATTAGATTCCCTTATTTAGGTCCATTCCAGGCATTACCGTCCAAATTCAGTACATAAATTGGTCAAACTTATATATAATTCAAAGGTAACTTAATGACTGTTCTCTTTAATAATTCTATGATAAAATTAAGGACTAGTCTGTCACGTGGGCTGTAGTTCAAACCTAATTCTTTATTCTTTCTTTATCAAGCAACTAGGTAGAAAATATTTTCAATTCCACATGGGATGGGGTCCAATTTGGTGTTCTTCTGGAAAACTCTAAAAGGCATGCTGACAGTAACATCCATTTTCTTTTATTAGTTTTGTTTAACAATGAAACACAAATGTTTTTTTGGTAAAACATTATCATACTTCTAATTTTATTTTTCCTTCTTTTTGTGTTCTCAAACATAACCATGAACCATGAACCATGAACAGGTTGTGTTGAATCGAGTGGTTACTTTTTTTTTTTTTTTTTCCTTTTTTTTTTTTTTTAAAAAAAAAAAAAAAAAAAAAAAAAAAAAAAAAAAAAAAAAAAAACTGAATCAATCTCATATTAAATTGTACCTTAGAAGAGATAAATGTGACCAATATGTTTTTAGTGCAAAATTGTGATTCAGCTCCAAGTGTAAAACATGAGTTCAAGATCTCAATTACATCTATCATGTTCCCATTATTAAAGGCAACAGAAATGCAAAATAAATAGATAAATAAAGTAGGAGTACATTATAACTAACCTTCCCAGATGAAGCAAAATTACTTTGAAAAATGACCATATTTTAGAGAGAGAAGAAAGGTCTTGGAAAGTAATGTGTAAAAGTTAAACAATTGGATGTGACATTCATAGTACCGGCTCCAGTGGCTATTGGTGGACACCATTGGACCATTGATTTGATTTTTTTAGATAACCAATAAGAAGCCAAATCCTAATTAACAAAGTTGATTTGGAAGCAAGTCAAGGACATCAGGGATTGACCTTTTGGTGGTATTCACCTAACCAATATACTTTTACGACCTTTTGCATTTCGTGGCATAGAACCTGCACGCTAAAACTGGTCAAATATGTCAAAATGCATAATTTTCAAATGTTTCTCCACCTCACATCATTAGTCAGATAATATCAACGGGCGGCCTTTGGAGCTCTTTGTTGAATATCATACCCCCATTAACATTGCTACTTCTATAGCTCCTCCTACTTATGAATCTCCAAAATTTTCACATACTGTGAGATGGCCATCACTAGCAAAAGAAACCCAGTTGACGCTTTTCTGTTCTCGTTCTTTTTCATTTCCTACTATCTTTCTTTGTTGAGCCATGCAGCTAATACAATCACACAAGGCCAAAACCTGAGTGATGGCCATACTCTGATATCAGATGGCCAAATCTTCGAACTGGGATTCTTTAGCCCTGCTAATTCATCATTAAGATATGTTGGAATATGGTATTACAACATTCAAGAAAAAGAACCGTCAGTTATATGGGTTGCAAATAGAAGAAATCCACTCTTTGATAAAAAGGGTGTCTTGATGATTGGAGAAGATGGTAATTTGACGGTTGTGGATGGAAATAATACAAAAGTTTGGTCAAGTAATGCTTCAATCGTATCAGCAAACACAACAGCGACGCTTCATGATACAGGAGATCTCATTCTCTCTACCGATGACAGCAAGAACCATTGGGAGAGTTTCAATGATCCAACGGATACATTTTTGCCTGGCATGAGAGTGCAAGTGAATGCTGAAATGGGTGAGAATCGCGCTTTCACTTCATGGAAATCAGCCAGCGATCCTTCACCAGGAAACTACTCCATGGGGGTTGATCCTCAGGCCTCACCGCAAATCGTGATATGGGAAGGAGAGCATAGGCGGTGGAGAAGTGGATATTGGGATGCAAGAATGTTTTCTGGTGTTCCAAACATAACAAGCAACTATATGTATGGTTTTAAACTTTCTGATTTGGAAAATCAAAGCAGGTATTTTACTTATACCCCAATGAACACTTCAGATAAGTTAAGGTTTCGGATTCGTTGGAATGGATATGAAGAGCAATTAAGGTGGGAAGAAGGTGGAAGTAAGTGGGATACCATTCAGTCTCAGCCAGCAGATAAAGCATGTGAACTCTATAATTTTTGTGGTAATTTTGGGCTTTGCAATGAGTTAAGTTCACCTGTGTGCAGTTGTATGCAAGGGTTTGTTCCAATGGACCCTGATCAATGGTACAAGGGGAATTGGTCAGGTGGGTGTAGGAGAAGAACTGAATTGCAGTGTCAAAGGAACCTTAATAGTGTGACACAGGAAACTGCTGGAGAGGACGGCTTTTTGGATGTCAAGTGCTCGAAGTTGCCAGATTTTGCAAATCTTGAAGGAGGGACGCCGGATTCCATTGAGAGCTGTGAGGACAAGTGTCTAAACAATTGTTCCTGTACTGCATACGCAGTTGCTAGTGGGATTGGGTGCTTGATATGGAAGGGGGACTTGTTGGATGTGCATCAATTCCCAAGAGCTGGAAATACGCTGAAAATCCGTCTCGCAGATTCTGAATTAGGTAAGGTATACTCCCTTTGTTATTGTTATTGTTCTTGAGTTAAGAAGTTTTGTTATTCATAGATCATAGTGCAGTACTGTTATCCATGGAAAATTTCTAAGATGTCAATGAAATAATGTGGATCAGCAAGTCTCTTATTTATTTCCAAATATTATTATGTCATCTATTTTCATTTATTTCCTAAAATGCAACTGGAACTTTAGTGTGAATGTTTGTTGTTGAACAATAATATGCTGAATTGATCCTCTGCCTAGATCTGCAGTAAACATTCTTCCATGGTGATTCCCATTATTTAAAATGTGTTATAGTAGTAACCAACTTCTTGTTTATTTATCTGTTCTTCCTTGATATTAAGGGATAGACTGATCACACTATCACTTGAATTTTCTTTGTTCTCCATTCAATCTGTTCAAAACAAAGAGCATAATATTCAAAAAGCTAGCTTGGATAATCACAGAGCTAGTGTGTGCTTTAGAACTCTACTATAATATTCCAATTAGCCAAGTGACCGACCCAAACTGGTTTGTCATGAATTCTATTTGGTTGTCTAGAAGCTGTAGGAAAACAGAGATAATAAGAATTCTCAGAACAATTTACACATAATGACATTTTTCTCTGTGTATGTAGGTGGCAAGAGAAAATTATCCATCCTTGTGATAATAATAATTGTTGTAGCTGGAGTAGTCCTCCTAGTTGTATTCACATTCCTATTATGGAGGTTCAAGACAAAACGGAAAGGTAGTACTTCAATTGTTCCATTAGATGAATGAATGTAAAATCCTTTTTGGACAGCTTAAGAACTTAATTGTTTGTAATACTAACTTCTCACCTTTTCATTTTATCTTTAGTTTTGGCCACAGTGTCCTCAATTTCCGGTGGCAATGACAATGATATGCCATTGCGAATTTATGAATCAAGCAAAAGTATGGAATTTTCTACTGATCTCTCTGGACCAGCTGACCTCAGCATTGATGGAGATCAAGCAAATGGACTGGAATTACCATTGTTTAATTTCAATTGTGTAGCAGTTGCTACAAACAACTTTTCCGAAGAAAATAAGCTTGGGGAGGGGGGATTCGGTCCTGTGTACAAGGTGATGAATATTTATGTTAAGTATCTCTGCAAGAATTTTGAGAAGTGAGGTCAAATGTACTAAAGTTGCTACTTTTTTCCATTACCAGGGTAAGCTTCCAGGGGGACAAGAAATAGCAGTAAAAAGGCTTTCAGTAAGATCTGGCCAAGGTCTGGAGGAGTTTAAGAATGAGATTATTCTGATTGCCAAATTACAACATAGAAATCTTGTAAGACTATTAGGCTGCTCCATTCAAGGAGAAGAAAAGATGCTTCTCTATGAGTACATGCCAAACAAAAGCTTGGATTGCTTTCTTTTCGGTACGTCCTTTTCTGAATTTATAGATTGTAAACTTGCTACTATAAAACCATGTAGAAATATGCACTAATGAATTTATAAAGCTTGTGAAAAGGAGTTTGTTTCAATAATTTTTTCTCATTTTTTATTAAACATAATTAGCAGACCCAAGCAAGCAAGCACTACTAGATTGGAGAAAACGTTTCACAATTATTGAAGGGATTGCACGAGGACTCCTTTATCTCCATCGAGATTCAAGGTTGAGAATAATTCATCGAGATCTAAAGGCTAGTAACATTTTGTTGGATGAAGAGATGAACCCAAAGATTTCAGACTTCGGAATGGCTAGGATATTTGGGGGAAACCAACATGAAGCAAATACAAATCGAGTTGTTGGCACCTTGTAAGTATGACATTTCTATGCATGTAAAATAAATCAACACATTTCTTTCCCTTGACAACACCTTAATTAATTTGGATTTCATAACCTTTGTTCAAATGCAGTGGCTACATGTCTCCAGAATATGCAATGGAAGGCTTATTCTCAGTAAAGTCAGACGTCTATAGTTTTGGGGTATTACTACTAGAGATTGTGAGTGGCAGGAAGAACACTAGCTTTCGTTTATCCGAATATTCAAGCCTTATAGGACGTGTAAGTACATCTATTGTCCTCTGTTTTAGTTCACTTTAGATTAGAAACTAAAATTTTAATTGGAGATTAAATGTATTGACACAATGTCTTGGAATGGTATTAGGCATGGCATCTTTGGAATGAAGAACAAGCAATGGAGCTCATTGATCCTTCTATTCGGGATTCATGTTCTCGTGACGAAGTATTGAGATGCATACATTTAGGAATGCTGTGTGTCCAAGATTCTGCATCTCAGAGACCAACTATGTCTTCTGTTGTGTTAATGCTAGAGAGTGAAGGTGCAACTCTTCCATTGCCTAGACAACCTACTTTTACTTCAATGAGAGAAAGCTCTATAGATACAGAATCTTACATGGAAAGCCAAGACATCGTATCCTCAAATAATTTGACAGTTACAATGATTTGTGGAAGATAGCGTCATTTTTCCTATGTAGTTCTTAATGTGTATATGTTATTCTCTGTGCATGTTACATACAAGCAGTATTTTATATTTTTGTTGCCCAAAAATTCTAAAAATTTTTAAGTATATTCCAGATTTGCAGTTCAATTCTAATACATTCATGAGTAGTTTTAACAGTGATTCGATTGGCTTGTGAAAAGCTTAGGCCTAAAAAAGGTAACGATGTGCAAACTTCAACAACAAAGTGCTGTGGAATTTGTTTATGTAATCTATACCAACCTAGAACTATAGAGTTTTGAATTACCTATCATGTAAATTGTTCCATTGAAACAAAACATTTCATACAACTCCACATAGTTGAATATAATTGTTGGTATTGTATTCACCCCACCACCACCCCCCCCCCTTTTCCTTGTCGGAAATTTGAGTTTCAGTTCGAAGGATTTCATGGATTTAATGGCTAAACCCTTTTTTTGGGGTCAATTTCAATCAATTTTGAATGGGTTGACCAAATATGATTGACTTTTAACTAGAATCCAACCACTTGATCAAATTAATTTGGTCCTACCGTCCTATATTGAAGATCATGAAATGGCCTACAATTGACTGTTCATAGAAAAAAAAAAAAAAACGAGCTTGAATCGAGTGATATATATATGATGAAAATACAAACATGACCCATTTGAAGTTTATTTTAGTGTTTATAGATAAACATGCATTATTTTGTAAATTTTGCTTTTATTTTTTGAATTTCTTCAAAACTCAAGTGGGTGGATAGAGACATTAACAAAATGGCACATGAACTAGACAAATGGACATCTAAATCTTACTTTGAAGGAGAACCAAGTGGGGATAAACTCCCAGAATTTGTGTTGCATTCCTTTTGTTGGTTTCTTGAGTTTGTTGTGGGTGCTTTTTGGTTTTTGGATTTTGTTTGTGTAGTCTGCCACAGTTTGCTGTTATGGCTCCATGCTGGTTGTATTATGGACTATGGGCTTCATGGCCTGTTTGTATCTTTTCTACTCTCTCTCTCTCTCTCTCTCTCTCTCTCTCTCTCTCTCTCTCTCTCTCTCTCTCTCTCAAAACTAAAACTAAAACTAAAACTAAAACTCATCCAATTTAACCAGGAAAAAAAAAAAAACAAAAACATCATCAACAGACTGAACAGAAAGCCTTACAAAGTTACACCATAACAAATAAACCACTACAAAACAATAATCCCAGAAGTATAAATCATAAGGATACCACAGAGACACAATTGCCAACACTCAAGAAATTCCAGAACCAAAAAAGAGAAAGAAGTAAAATATATAGCTTCAAGCAAGGCCCAACAACAAACAAAGAACAACTAAACCAGGAACACGGAGAGGAACAGAACCAAAACAAAGTCAAAGGAACACAAAGGTGACCTCAAAATTCTTTGATATTCTACTAAAAATCGCTTCCTTTGTATCTACGGTCCACTGCATCATACTCTGTGTATGCATAGCATTGTTTTTGCAAAATTGTTGCCATAAAGTCATCAACACACACCCACAAAGCATATTATTTCATACAACTCATATAGTACATGCACAAATTCATATACATAGACCCTTTACACAGCAGGTAGGGGACATGACACCAAAATAGCATTGAAATCATATATTCAGGTGTGAATTTGTTCATTCTTTTAGAAAAACCTTATGATACTTTTGGTCGTATTAGTGGTTCTAAATGTGCAATTATTGATCTATCAAAAAATGTAAACCTCACACTGAAATTAGTGAAAAATTATAGCACTAATCCCCAAAAATAAGCTAATTAAAGAATGTAAGTGTTACACATATCAATAAACTTAAGCATAATAAAGCAATTATTTATTTTACAAAATAAAGAATTACTAAGGAGTTGTGCATAAGCATGCAAGTTTTAACTTCTTCTCTCATCCAAACTCAACTAACACTAGCCTGTGAGCGTGTGTACAGAGGCTAAATAACATATTAACACTATCACACACGCACACAATGGCATATTGTCACACGTTTACAAGCTCCAGCAATGGAGGAAGAGAATTGTAACCCGTTTTAAATACTGCCTTACACGAAGGACTAAGCCCAATTCTATGCTTGAGACCTGCCTGACAGTTCCTTGCCAATGATTAAGCCCAATTCGATGCTATCCCTTTACAAAATGTGTTAAACTAGGGCCAATTAAACTCTCTAACAAGCCCAACTCAGCTAATTAAATATTAAAGAAAACTAAAACAAAGTCCAGAACATAAGGTCCAAATTATTTGAACAAAATATCAGCCCACACTTAAAAAAAATCCCAGCCCAACTTAAGTTCTAGCCCATCCATTTTTATAAAAATATTAAAACCCAAACCAGCCCAATGAAAAAAAAAAAGAAAAAAAAAAAAACTCAAACTTGAGCATGAAAGGTAAATCCCGAAGTGTGTATTGAGATGAATGGATATTTTCAAGTGTTCCAAATATGATAGGCATTTACATGTCGCCAAATCTGATTAGTTTATTAGAGATTTATAACCGATCTCAAAATTTTGAAATTAAGGCTTGGCTGATATTGTTGGTGTAACTATATATTATATGTATATAGTTGGCTGATTTATATGTATGCTTTTCGACTTTCTGCTGTGAAAAATGGAAACACACACACACACACACACACATATATATATATATATATATTAATTATACCTCAATGAATATTTTGGATAAGTTTAAGGCTTTAGATACATTAAGATGGATAGAAAGAACAATTAAAGTGGGAAATTTTCGTTTATCATACATATAATTACGTATGTATCCAAAACCGTAACTTACCTGAAATATTCATTGGAGTATAAGTACTATATATATATGCCTCTATTTTTCATAGTAGAAAGTCTAAAATTACATTATAGTTACAATAATAGTAACAATCAAGCCTTGGAACCAAAATTTATGCTGCTGTTAATCCCGCAAGCACCACCAATGCAGTTGTTGCTAAAAAAATAGTGATAGCAATATTTTTAAAGCTTGGGCCGAAGGCATTCCTCTATGTGATCCTACTATAGGCAAGTGCTATACTATGGGCTCTTCAACTAGCCTTGGAAGAAGAGCATCAGAATGTTATGATAGAAGGGGACTCAAAGCTATGTATTGCAATGCTATGATTTGGTCTATCACCAGCATCTTGTTGAACATCCTAGTGCTGAAGAAGTGCTTCTTAGGCTTGGAAGAGGGATTTTGCTGCTATTTCTTTTGGATGATTAATGAAATTTCACTTTACTAAAAAGAAGAAAAGAAAATAATAATAAGAAGAAGAAGAAGAAGAAAATGGTGAGGCGTCATCCGTGTGAATTAGAAGCCCACCAATTTAAAAAAAAAATAATAATATAGCATTAGCAATAGATTATTTTGATGACCAAACTTTGCTTGGTTGAAACTCCACAAATTTCAGTTGTGTGATTGCATATTTTCAAGGAAGTTTGATAACCATATATTAACCAATTCAAACACAATATTTTCTATTAGTTTCTATTTTGTCTTATATATATATATATATGTGTGTGTGTGTGTATTTAGTCCAACAACTACATATTCTTGTTTGAATATTTTTTTCTTATGTTCCATCAAATTGTCCACAGATTTCAACAAGTTTTTCGTCATCAAGGAATAATATTCTTTAGCCTTAGTCTTTTCTAAAGCCAGATCGAACATCTTTTGGTGTAATCATTATCAAATCCTGATTGACTATGATTAACATATTTGATCTTTGAAATTGAATGAGAGAATAGGTGAGCAGGTCAGTATATTGGTAAATAATAATACTAGAACCACCAAATTAACAAAGGAATGAAGCACTAAACTAAAATTGAAAATCCATCTACAGGGTTGGTAGAGGGTAATAGATAAGAAAAACAAATGCTTTTTGATGAAGAAACAGCTGAAAGATATGCGCAACACGATCAGGCTTTTTCTGGTGCAAAGCAAAATCACTTTATGTACGTTATCTTCCACCACACCAGACCACCTACTTTTTTGGTGATTGTGGCTTCCTCTTTTTTTTCAATATGAAAGAGAGAGAAAACGAGGTACGTAGTGTGAAGGGAAACAGGGAATGAAGGCCTTCTTTTTTTCTTTTTCTTTTTTGGATACGTGGAGTTTAGTTTGCATTATGATCAATTATTTTGACACAATTTTGACGTAGTAGACTATGAATAGTTAACCATCACTTACACATAAATTCATTATTTTTTATTTACTAATCATACTCTATCACGTAACAGTTATGATAAGAAATTGTGAAAAATTTTATGATTCTAGACTTTTCCTTTATTTCCCGATCAAATATAAAAGTGTTTCGATTTTAATGGGATATTTTATGAGGATTATTAGTTCATGGAGCGCAAGCTTAGGCTGATAAATTTTTTGTCCTTTTTTAGTCAATTTTAAATTCGCTATTGCCTATGTAGGATATAAATACTGTTGTTTCATGTTAGGGTTAGGTGTGTTATTTTGAAACAAAAATTATACTATCATATCTTGTATTATTTTTTGAAAATAGTGAAATCACTACAACTCCGTAGACGTAAACAAATTGCCAAATCACATAAATTTTTTATGCCATGTGATTGTCTTTATGTGTGTATTATTTTTTTATTAGTTTTTCACCTTTCATAAATTTGAAAATTCATGAATATTCCCAACATATTTTTAGAGGTGTTATTAAATACACTCTAATCGACATAGGTTTGGACACACTCCTCAAAAGTCAGAACAATAGAACCTTCACGATTCCAAATCTTAAATAAATCTCTAGTATTTTGGGGGTGTGTGTGCAAAATTGTGTGAATTAGTTCCTGTGCAATAACATTTCAACTTCTTTTTTATTTTTTAATGAAGAAAAAAGTGTGATACGGGTCCAATATTTAAAAAGCTACAGGCTTTTGGGCTTGCACGATTTGTTAACTTTCAGGTTCATTACTTTCCGTGCGTTAGTTTCATGCCTGCACTGAAAATTACATGGTACCTTGCCACCGCACAACTTGTACGTGACAGCTCTTGCATTTTATTGGTATATTGTCTGGTGAACAATTTGTGTATTTTTTTTTTACAATATAAAGTAAAATACAAAAAATAAGATAGAGAATTTCAATTATTTGATTGCACCCTTGCTTATTCCAAATGTTCTTTCATTAATAATTCCCAAATGTTAGGTTTAACGGTTAAGAATTGTTGGTGGGAAACCTGCATTGTAGGTGTGAGATCTACATTCCTTTTTCTTTTTATTTATTGGGAAAATTTAACTAATTCTTTAGAGCATTGATTTAGGGAATATTTTTATAAATATTTTTGGGGGAAAAAAGGTGTACGACACTTGGATATCCAGGCCCATTTGAGCCTTGAGCTCCAACTTGACAGTATGGCCTATACTGGCCCTAGGCCCAGGTCTCATGCCACCTTAAAATCCATTGAGCCAATGGTCTTAATTAGTACGCACCATGCTTCATCACTCGGACCATGCCTGGTGAACCATTTACTGAGCATTAAGACAACTGCTCGGGTTTAGCTCTTCTCGGCTGCCCGGCCGTGCCTTGGGGAATATCACTGCCGAGTAATTCTATTTAGGTGGGAACTAGTTCCACTGCCACTCTTACCACAATCCACTCCCAACTAAACACTCACTTAAGGTTAACGACATTGGACCTCATTTCCCACTAACCATGAAAGTAATTATAACTCCCCATTAATTTGTGGGCTATAAATATGAGAAGCTAAGGAAGAAAGGGGGGATGAAAAAAGTTCTAAAAGAGACTGAGTGAAAGAAGTGGGAATTAAGCTTGAGTAGTAATAGTAGGGAGAGACAACTATATTGGGTCTTTGTATAAGGAATTACTCAAGGTAGGAAATCCAAAGCCCACGCTACAAATAGATTGTGAGCCCAAGTGAGGGTTGGCCCATTAGCCTCACTTTTGGCGTGCACAAAAGGTAATTAAATTATTTTAATAACTTTTTATATTTTTCATTAAGTAGTATTAAAATTATTTTATTTTATTTTTGGGTTGTGTTAATGAATGCATTTAGGTTATTTCTTAAGAGTAATGCTACAGCCTACAGCCACAAATTGTTTTACAATATTTTTACAAAATGTTGATGTGTCTAATTTTTTATTGGTTTTCATTTAATCCCACCATTAATATAACTTTTTTATTTACTAATAATCACTCACCATATTAGCATTTTGTATTTTTTTTTTTTGGTAAAATAATTTGTATCTTTAACATTATTCATTTGCTAATGAGCGATTTTAACAAAGTTTTGGTACCACTTTTATAGGAAATATAAAAGTTGTTAAAAAAAGAGTAATGCTACAGTCACAAACTATTTTACAACATTTTTACAAACTGTTGATATGATTAACTTCTTATTAGTTTTCATCTAAGCTCGCCATTAACATCACTTTTTCATTTACCAATAACCACTCACTACATTAGTAGTTTGTAAATTTGTTTGTAAAAAATTTTATATCTTTAACATTACTTTTAAAAAATAAATTACTTTTTTTTTTCTATTAAAATTTCTAAAAATATTTATTAAGCCAATACCCTTAGAGTATCCAATAATTTTTCCCTTTATCTTTTGAGAGATTCTACGTCTACAACATTTTTACAACAAATCACAGGTGGTTAGTTGTTATTGGTTAAAATTTGAAACTAACACTAAAATTACTTTTTTGCCCCAACAATAACAATCAAACAACCTACCATTTAGGATTTGTTGTAAAAATATTGTAGACATATCATTTCTCTTATTTTTTTACAAAAATATCTTCAATTTAATACTAGTAAAGAACAACCACAAATAGATTGTAATGGTAGACGGTAATGGTAATTACATCGGAATAGAAATAGATATTACAAGGAATACAAAATGTTGTAATGTAATGCTTATTACTATTAATTTGTTTGGTAACAACACAATAATAGAATCCTGAAACTAATGGAATGAAAGAATTTTAAATCAAACTTAAGATACATTTTAGGAAATATCTTACTTGTTTAATTATATTTCCTAAAAAATAATATTTTTAAAAATTTAAAAGAGAGATTAGCTATTTTCTATGATTTTTTATTTTCATAATTGTTATGTGCATATAGAAATTTTTGTTTATTTAGAAATATATTAATTGTAGAAAATTTTATTTATTTAGAAATATATTAATTGTAGAAATTAATAGATCTACTAAAGAATAGCTATTACATTTCTTTTAGAGATGAATAGTTATTCCTTATTTTAAAGAATAACTTTTCATAAGGATGACTATTCCCTATAATAAAAACATAATCAAACTACTAAATAGCTAAATCATAGAAATAACTATTACATTACAGTGCCTATTATAGTCTACTAAACATACTGTCATAAAACTGGCATCAAGCATATATTTCAAGCTGATTGGCTTGGTATTTACTTCATCAAGGTTAGACTGCATACAAGTTAACTTTTTGTGTTTGCTTGATAAAACTTATTTTCATTTTGGTTTATTTTACTTCAAAAATAAATTAGACAAAAGTATAATTGTACATTAAAAAACTGAGTTTTTAAAAACATGTACATTCTTTTTTATGATGAAAAAAAAAATGGTTAAACCAAACCAGCACACATAGTGAATTAAATTGAAAGGGGGGAAAATTATATAATTGTGAAGAATAAAAGATGATACTAATAACAAATAACCAAAATTTTTTATTTTTAATATAATATATATATATAAAATAAAATAAGAGTTTTAAAATTTGGCAATAAAGATCACACATGATCTCCCCCAAAAAAAACAAAAACAATTAGCCCAAACCGACCCCAAATTTGAAAATGACCATTTATATAGTACATACATGTGACCCTCTTAAAACAAAGCAAAAAGAGATTTTACCTGAAATTGACAAAAATATTAAGTTTGTCCACAGCTGCTATCACATCAGAGGTATTGATCCACCGCCTCCCGAACCAGAAATGTTGCCATTCACTTGCTTGCCCACAATGGACAGACAAGTTACCACCAATACCTCGATGGCTATGATAACCGTGATCTAGTAGATTGTGGATTTTATGTAGTGATTCAAACTGTAGATAAATATCACCTAGATGAGGAGCTTACATTTAGAGTCCCTACTTAATTTATTGCAAGAAAAATATCTAAAATTTGTATTTAAATGAAACAAAATGATATGTGGGCACAAAAGTTATTAAAAAAAAAATACGAAGTCGTGTGCCCTATGTACATTCTAAAATAAAAATGATAGTACTTATAAGGCATTCTTAAAAAAGAAGAAGCAAAGATTAGTAATTTTAAGTCATGATTTTAGTTCCTTTTGAGAGTGTGTAAAATAGTTTGTGTATAATAATTAATAAACACTACTCAGAATTATTCTACACCAACTTCTTATGTGAATGAACCTTGTCTACAATGACCTAGAACTCTGGTGCTCTAAAGAATTCTCTGGAAGTTTTGTACAAATGAACTCATTGGCAAAGGTGTCAAGGCTCACGTCCAATCCTACTAGTGTATAAGCAAAGAAATGTCGCCCAGTATGCAAGAAAAACAAATTTGTGAGTGCTTACCGTGAAAAAGAGTGAAAGAGCGCCAAACCAATATTGTTTCTCGTCGTGGCAAACAAAAGATAATATATATAGGAGTTGAGACCTATGAGGTAGAGAGTTTGATTTGCAAATATTTTTATTGGAAAACAAGCGATAGAAAATAGTCTTATTTTTATTAGGGTTTTCTATTAATTAAAAATAGTTTTCCGTTGATTGAATTTTTTTTTTTTATGCTACCAAAAATTAAAAAATGTAAAAAATTATTTTTACAAAAAGTTTTCCAACAAAACAAACGGAGCGCTAATATTATTTGAACTACAAGTCTTGTAACTCTAGTCTAGGATTTTGTTTACTATAAATATCTTACTATGGGTTCATTATAAAATAAAACAGTGTTTTAATAGCAAAGATGTAATAATTAGAGGCCTTTTGTAATGAATGTAAGCCATTAGGCCAATCATTAATTTCAGTAATATTTATTAGAACACACACGAAAATAGTAATATTAGTATTTTAAACCGGGTTTATAATATATTATATAACTAGAGTACAACTACAAAAAGGTCTAACTTTTGTAGTTGTAGACTGAGGTTATAAACAGTGAAAACTAGACACACACAATCAATGTGAGATATTTTTTTGAGTAAACAATAATACTTATTAAAACACACAAAAAATAGTAATATTAGTGTTTTTTTTTTTTTTTTAGTAAACAATAATACTTATTAGAACACATACGAAAATAGTAATATTACTATTTTAAACCGGGTTTATAATACGTTACATAATGAGTACAACAATAAAATGGTCTAACCTTTGTGGTTGTAGACTGGGGTTATAAACAACGGATACTAGACACACACAACCAATGTGGGATAAACATCTTTACTTTTTTTTTTAGTAAACAGTAATACTTATTAGAACATATACGAAAATATTAATGTCTTGTTCTTTCAGTATATACAGTTGCTTAATAACAATGTTTCACTGCTCTTCAAAAGTTAAAACAATGGTGTAATTATATATAAATATATATTTAGTTAATTACATTTGTATATATAATATATTATACTTTTACGAATGAAATGGCACGATTTAGGAAATAGTCTATTACATTAACCTAAGACCTTTTTAAACTTTTTTTAATTTGAGAAGAAGGTAAATTAAACGTAAGAGGTAATAAGACCTCATCCTTTATTTCATTTTCATAGGGAGAGAAAATCCCATTTATATTAAAAGTTTAAAACCCATTGGCATTTGAAGCATATTCCATGTCTATGCCTAAAAAAGAACCTCAAAGCAGGTCTAGCTCTTTATATGATCCAAGGCCATATCATGTGCAACCATGTGTAGAATTATAAAGAAAATGTTAGGACTACAACTTTATCGCTCACCACCACTTGTCACGTGAATAAGTTGTGGTAAAAATTGTATTCTTAGCATTACTCATATTATAAATAAAATTCTCTCATTAAAAAAAAAATAGAATTACAAATATCTATATATTTTTTGGTTTTGTTTTGTTTCAATTTCATTGGAAGTCCAATAATTCTAGAAGCTATACAATCCTCTCTCCCTAAAGCTTTCTTCCTCATATAGATATGTAGTTTTAGATTCAGCAAAATCCCTTATTCTGTAATTCAACAGCCAACAACCCAATTGAACCAACCTATACCCAAAGTATCCCCCCCCCCCACCCCCCCCCCC
>NW_027069753.1:484401-507273 GCF_002906115.3 Quercus suber | reverse complement strand
CAACCAAAAAAAAAAAAAAAAAAAAACTCTTTGACAATTGAACCAACCTATACCCAAAGTATCCCAGCCCCCCCCCCCCCCTCTTTTAATAAAAAAAAAATTAAACAAAAAAACATTTGTATTAAAATGACTGCCTTGCTTTAACAATAACAAAAATGACAAAAAAAAATTTAGTGACATAAAATTCACAGTTGAGATGATATATTATGATTAGCGCATGATAAAAGTTTAGTAAAGCCATGTGAAAATGTTCTTGTACTACTTACAACTTAACACCTCCAATAATTTATCAATGTGTAGGAAAAAAATAGTTAGGCGCCTAACATTAATAGAAAACAACCCGGTCATCTTTTAGCTATGATATGATCTAGCAAAACCATTTCAGTGCCGGCCAAGTTTAACTTTATAGTCCAAACCAGAATAAAAACGTGTATTTTTTTTTTTTTAAATTTATATTTTGTAATCACATTTTATAATTGTTTTTTCAAAAGAAGGAACAGACAAGAAAGGCAAAGGTCAATATGTTCAGCTTTCTTTTCTAACTATCCAACAGATCCAAAAGCCGTCAACAACAACAACATAGAAGAAACCAAATACCAGATCCCAACCCAAATGCTTTCAGTTTCAGAGAGGAAAATCCCCAGGCTGAACAATGAGAGACATCACTAAGCTCCATTGTTTCACCATTCTCTGCCTCGCTTTCTTCCCCACCATAGCCTTCTCTGTTGACACCTTAACTTCAACTCAATCTCTCACAAACAACCACACCCTCGTCTCATCTCCAGCACAGGTTTTTGAGCTGGGTTTCTTCACTCCTGACAATTCAAGATGGTACTTTGGAATATGGTACAAGAAAATCCCAGTTACAACTTTTGTTTGGGTTGCAAACAGAGACAACCCACTTTCAAACCCATCAAACACCTTCAAGTTTGGTGACCAAGGAAGCATCGTTGTTGTCAATGAATCTGGGACCATATTTTGGTCCTCAAATCAAACACAAGCTGTTAATCCAGTTGTGCAGCTTTTAGATTCAGGGAATCTTGTAGTCAGAGAAGAGAGCAACACAGATAAGTATCTCTGGCAAAGCTTTGATTATCCTACGGACACTTTGTTACCAGGCATGAAGCTAGGGTGGGACTTAGACGCCAATATGGATCGGTACTTAACCTCATGGAATAACCCAAATGACCCTTCAACTGGGGCATATTCTTTCAAGCTAGATTTCCATGGATTCCCAGAAATCTTTTTGTGGCACAATCAAGAACCAGTATATAGAAGTGGGCCTTGGAATGGGCTAAGGTTTAGTGGGGTGCCTGAAATGGAGCCTCTGGATGGTCTCAGTTTTGAGTTTGCTAATGATCAACATAAGGTATATTATTCATTTTCAGAAACAAATGCGTCTCTGATTTCTCGTTTGATTATGAATTCAACGGGGTATCTTCAACGATTTGTGTGGATTGAAAGTAGCCAAGTGTGGAATTTATTTTGGTATGCTCCTAAAGATCAATGTGATGACTATAGTTCATGTGGTCCGTATGGAATGTGTGACACAAATGCGTCACCAATATGCAAGTGTGTGAAAGGTTTTGCACCAAAGAATTTGCAAGCATGGAATTTGAGAGATGGGTCTGATGGGTGTGTAAGAAACACATCATTGGATTGTGAGAAAGACAAATTCTTGCTGTTGAACAATATGAAGTTGCCAGACAGTACAACTGCTTTTGTGAACAAGTCCATGAGTCTTACTGAGTGTCAGGAAATGTGCTTGAAGAATTGTTCTTGTACTGCTTATGCTAACTATCAGATTACTGGTCAAGGAGTTGATGGGTGTGTGATTTGGACTGGTGAGCTTTTGGACATGAGGGTGTATGCAGAAGGCAGCGGCCAAGATCTCTATGTTCGATTAGCAGCTTCTGAAATAGGTATGTTCTTCAAATTTGACTTTTTCCTCTTTAATTTTTTCCTGGTTCTCTGCCTTATTTTTAGTTTCCTTTACTCATAATCCAAGTGTTCATAATGAGATTTTAGTTAGAGCTGCACATGTTCTGCTTGTCAAACATTTTAAATCCCCATACTCATAGGCATATATTCTGACTGTTCCACAAATGATATTGTCATCCAAATTGAAAACATAAGGCAGACAGTTTTCTGGCCAAAAATACAAAAGACAAAGACAACAACTAGTTTTAGAAAGTAGAAACCGTGAGATTCAAAATTCAAAGGAACAATAAGTGTAGGAGTAGGAGCGTAGAATTTTTATCGTTACATAATAAAAGCAGTAAATTCATGTGAAATTCACATTTTCTTGCAAAAAAAAAAAAAAAGTTTTGATGAGCTTATTTTTATTAATTTATTTCATTTATATTTCGTTATCTTGAAAAAACTTAAATATAGTTTCATTGCAGTACTCTGATTCTCTAGTTAAATTTAAATATGTAGTTGTAAAGATCAACAAAACATAAACAATAATATATATATATATATTTTTTTTTTAAATTTGAAGGCAATCAATATCAAATTTAATACTTTAAAAAGTTGTAGGTTCTTAAAGTCAAAATAAAATCATCCAAAGCACCTATTGCATTTTGAATTCAAAGAAAATAGCTGGTTTTATGTACTATCACTGTGTTAATAAATTTGGGGACCCCCAAAATTTATGTAAGAATTGACATGAGTCACGTGACACCAGTCGGTAGATTTGAGCACATAAATACAAGAAAGAAGAAACATAAAAGCATGACAGCTAGGTGAGTCTAAAACAGAATTGTTATATTTCAATTTGTCTACAAGACACATGGAATGGAACTATGGAAAGTATATCATTTTTCCAATTCATGAATCATGAATATGAGTATTGAACAGTTGCTTTCTTTTGTTCGTCAAAAATAAATTGATTGCTTTTTTAGCCGTCAGTTTCAGAATCAAAACCATTGGTGGGTCCTAGGTGTTATTGACGGTCCAGTTATAATAGCCAGAGTGGATTGGGTCATACACAGTGAGGTCCATTAAATCATGACCATAAATGAGTTTTAGATGCAGTGGGTTGAGAGGAAATTTCGTGTCACACACACTCATTCATTACACCAAATCCATGTGCCTTTGAACCTTAGTGAAAGAGGGTTACATCTGTTTCGCACATATTTTGAAAATTGAATTTCTTGATTTCAGTTTCACATGAATCTTTCGGTGATAAAGGTGTCTGTGATGGAAGTACACTTGTAGTCCCTGTTAAGCTAACTTTACTGTCTCTTGTTTTGTTTTGTTTTGTTTTTGTTTTCTCTAATAATGCCAAGGAGTCAAAGACAAAAACAAATTCACAATAATTTTAATTTGAATTTGGGAAATGTCAACCATTGGCCTGAGGGTACTGGATTAAAAACTATTTTAAAAAATATTTTATAGAAAAATAATAAAGTAAAAAAACTTTATTTCTTATAAAAGTGGTGTTAAAATTTTCTTAAAATGATTTATTAACAATTGCCTTAAGAAAATTAGTTAACATGACCCTTTTAATTTTAGAACATTCTCAAATTAGCATTAAACAAAAATGTAAATGGGAGATTATAGTGGGCTCATGTGTGAGTTGGTTTGCTAATTTAGAAATTTTATGAAATTGCTGTGATATTTTAAACTAATCCTAATATTAGTTTTTTTTTTTTCAATAAATCTAGAGTCACTAATTTCAATTTTTTCCAAAATCATACAATTGATTATAACTTTTGCCACAATATGATGAATCTACCAATCATAATGAACCGGCTTAGAATTAAAGTACAAAAGTTGTTTGTCACTAGATTTTCTTCACTCACAGTCAACTAGCTTAGAATTATTGGTACAAAAGTTGTTTGTCACTAGATTTTCTTCACCAATTTTCACAAAATATTTGACCAATGTTGAGATGTAAGTTGTGAATGGTAGAGTGAAGATAATACAGTGATGTCAATAATACGTCGGGATGATAACGAATAAAAACTTCTAAACTTAACCGTGGTGGAAAAAAAAAAAAAAAAGCAAATTCTTTTTTTCTTGGAATGTCTTTTCCTTGATTTGTTGCGTGATATAAACAGAACAAAATAAAGTGATTCTTTAACTTTTTCTCGGAAGTCGGATCACCAAAAAAAAAAAGTTGACCTCATAGATGACAATTCGTTTTGGATGGCTAATGGGCCCCGATTTGAATTCCTCGTCTAATAATGGGCCGTCATTTTTGAAATTATGAGTTTATTGGGCTACACCCAGTAAAAATAGTCCTTTTCATTCTTTTGCTTGCCAAATTGTGCCACGGAAACTGTTATCAAACTTTAAATTTCCAAATGCGGGGACAACATTATTGTGGGTACCTACCACTCTGATTTTGTACTCAATTTAAAAAAAAAAAAAAAAAAAAACCTTTATATTAATCTTTGAGGGGTTCATAGTTCAAACTTCAAAAAGATTAACGATGTCTAAATAAAAGAAAAGGTTAGCCTTGATATCTGAGTTTATTGTTCACTTTTGCTAGGACATGGTTTTAAAAACTGAAAAGTTCAAAGGACCAAAAACTGATTTGGTTTTCGATTTTTACTGGTTGAATCGGCAGTTGTTACTGTTGAACCATCAGTTTTATAGTTTATATTGGACCAGTTGAACTGGTCGGTCTGATTCGATTTTTAAAATCATGCTAGAATGTCCATGATGGTAGGAATGAGAGCTAGTCCTTTTTCTTTCTTAGTTTTTTTAATCTTAGGTCTGAACCCATCTTTAAAAAAGGCAGCAGAGATCTACTTTTCCTTCTCTACTTTTTTAGACTTCTCTTTTTTTATATTTTTCAATGTGAAGACCACCTGGCTAGTAGATTTAATCAGCTAAAATTCCAGAACCTTGTGTGCTGCTGCTACCTTATCTCTCTTTCACACACACACACACACATATGTATACATATTTGTTGTTGTTGAACTGGTCGGTCTGATTCGATTTTTAAAATCATGCTAGAATGTCCATGATGGTAGGAATGAGAGCTAGTCCTTTTTCTTTCTTAGTTTTTTTAATCTTAGGTCTGAACCCATCTTTAAAAAAGGCAGCAGAGATCTACTTTTCCTTCTCTACTTTTTTAGACTTCTCTTTTTTTATATTTTTCAATGTGAAGACCACCTGGCTAGTAGATTTAATCAGCTAAAATTCCAGAACCTTGTGTGCTGCTGCTACCTTATCTCTCTTTCACACACACACACACACATATGTATACATATTTGTTGTTTGAGGAAACAGTACACACATATAGATGGTCCCAAGGGAAAGGGAACAGAAAATTAAAACTAATAACTTCCCCTTTATAAAAGATGGTCCCAATTAACTGTGCTACCCTTAGGATTGCCACATTTTGCTTACATTTTATATAAACATGTTTCATAATTTCATGGTCCTGAGTGTAGTCTCTGTCTAATGATGTGGACACAGACTAGATAGGCCCAAGCCAAATTAGAGTGGCTTTTGTTACCAAGGTCTAAAGTGGAAATTTAAGACCATTGCTTTTGTAATAATTGTTCTATGTCCAAAACCATAATAATGCAAAAAATTATCGGGCCCATTTGGGGGTTAGTTCACCTAATCCATCAACAATAATTTCTTATAGATTTTTATCTTTTAATAGAATCAACTAAGGATACAAACTTTTTTCACAATTCCTATCAAAATTGTTGAGATGATATGTTGTTATTGGTGCTAATAAAAATGGTAAAGCTATTTCAATTTCAACTTATTATATCGGTTAGAAAGATATTGTAATAATCATATGGTAGGCCATTACTAAGCCTACTCAATGCTTTTTTTTTTTTTTTTGTTTTTTTTTTTTGTGGATAATTTGATAATTACAATGAGAGAGGGGAGATCTGAACCACGGATGTCATGAACACATCAGAAGGTGCCAACTAGTTGAGTTACAAGGCTCTTCGTAAGATATTTTGAAATTTAACAAAATATACTTGGTAGCTTTCATTTTGGGATACTTTAATAAAACTATGTTTTAGGTGAACGTGCTCAGTAAGTAGCTTTAGATGGTCGAGCAAACAACCAAAGCAATCATAATTTCATAAATATAGTTCTTTTAGATGAACCTTTTGTGTCCTCACATTTGGTAGGTTTCCTTGCAAATATGATTATAAATATTGAAAGTGATGTTTTACAGTTTGCATTATTAGTGGTTGCAGTATTGATATAGGACCATACAAGTTCTTCAGTGGAAATTGCCGCATGCCTGATAATTTTGCTAATATGCTTTAAAGGTCCCTAGATAAAACTGCAAAACAACTTTAAGAAAAAGCAGGAATTTTGAGCTTTAGCATCTCCAACAAATTTATCAAATTTTTGTACTATTTGGAAAATGAACAGTGACTTTTACCTTTTATTTACCCACTTTTTCAAATATACCTTCCAACAGATTTTCTATCCCATACTCTATCTTATTTAAATATTATTTCTTCATTCATTATTTATTTATTTTCAACTACACATCTTCCAACATTTTTTTTATTCAACACTTGATTATTATAATAGGAAAAAACATTTGAAGAATGAACAGTAGCCCATCAGATTTGATGAGTTACTGTTCATAAGCCAAAAAAAATTTAGAGTTTAGAGAATCTATTGGAGATCATTTTTTTTTGTTTCATTCTCTATTATAAAGAATGTTTTGCCTTTAGCTATACCATTGGAGATGCTCTTAGCATTAAAACTTTTTAGTCTATTGCTATAGTTTTTAATAGAAATAGTAATTGACATAAACGTCCATATTTATTGTTCAAAATGACATTTAATGTCCATCCATTTTGAGAAAGAGAATAATAATAAACATTGAACATTAATTGGGTTCAAGTATGAAAATACAAAACATTTTTATTTGTCCTCTTTTGTCATTGCTCACGTTGTTTTTTTTTTTTTTTTTTTTTTGTGTTGAAATATAGTTACGAAACAAGGGTAACAACTTGAAATAACTTTATCATTGTAGTTTATCAAACACTCTAAACATTAAAACCCTTTTTAATTAAAGCTATTTTATTGTAAAAGTTTTACACCTACAACTCTATTTCCTTCGGTAATACCGGACAGATCCATAGAGTTAGTTTGGTCATTTTCACTATTGCATAGCACAACATATAATGAGCCTGGTAATGAGTTCACTCTGTCACAAAGTTCAAGTTCCATTTTTTTCACCAACTAGTACCTTGGTGCAATGGCAAATGCTGTCTGCTCAAGTGATATGGACATATCATAGATTTTGAGTTTGGGAATCAGTCACTCTAAAATTGAGGGTAAAACTACTTACCAACCACCTCTCTCAGACCCGTAAAAACAAAAATCTCATGCACTAAATACTACCTATTAGTTGGTGAATTTCTAATTAGGAAGCATAGTAGTAGTTGGCTGTTGGCCCCATTGTAAATTTGAATGAACTTAGTCTAACATTCTCGTTTTGTACCATGCAATTTGTGCTTGTTTCAAGCTCATGATTGTGGTTGAAAACTCTCATATAAGTTATTGTCCTAAGGTAAGAGTGTCTGTGGTTGTAATTAAGCATTCATTCCTTTCCCTTATTGCAGTGCCATGAATTTACTCATTTGCATACTAAAAACTTGTGAAAATCAAGTAGGATGATAAAGAATGCAAAGCGATGCTTTGATTGTGCCAAATAATAGCACCAATCTCTTTATTTCAGATAATGTTCCAAGTGTGGGCTCTGGAAGTGGTTCTGACAAGATAAAACAAATAATCGTGGTTATAGCCATTACAGTTGGTACTGTCATTGTACTATCAGGATTGATTGCCTGCTTTCTGTGGAAGAGAAACGTATTGCAAAGCTTACAGAAAGGAAAGACAGAGCAAAGAGGTATTGAGAATCTATTAATCAGAAAAAAGAGTGTAAAATGAATTCACTGCCTTATTTTAATGTTCTTACTGTCTCCTAACCAGGTCTTCCTGAAAGAAGCCAGGATTTACTATTAAATGAAGTGGTCATTTCAAATAAGAAAGAGTACTCAGGTGAAAGTAACTTAGATGAGCTAGAATTGCCAGTTTATGATTTTGGTACCATTGCAATAGCAACAGGCAACTTTTCTGATGAAAATAAACTAGGACAAGGTGGTTTTGGCTGTGTTTACAAGGTAATTTTTTTGTTAACATACTACCCTATAAATGCTATATCACAAATGCAGTCAATATGTAATACTAACACAAGCTTGCATGACATTGCCAGGGTAGGTTGGTAGAAGATGAAGATATAGCAGTAAAGAGGCTCTCTAAGACCTCTGGGCAAGGAATGGAAGAATTCAAGAATGAGCTTAAATTGATTGCAAGACTCCAGCACAGAAATCTTGTTCGATTGCTGGGTTGCTGCATTGAGATGGATGAAAAGATTCTAATTTATGAGTACATGGAAAACAAAAGCCTGGATTCTATCCTATTTAGTAAGTTCATCTCTCCATTTTATTAGTTTAGCTTGATTGGGATATCTTTGTAGACATATCTATTTGTTAAAACCAACTGCAAAGGTGGATTTGTTTCACAGTATTGATAATATTAAAAACAAATTGGTTTCAGATAAAGCAAAATGCTCCTTACTAGATTGGCCAAGGCGCTTCAACATTATATGCGGGACTGCTCGAGGACTTCTTTATCTTCATCAAGATTCTAGATTTAGAATCATCCATAGGGATATGAAGGCAAGCAACATTCTGTTAGATGGAGAAATGAACCCAAAAATATCAGACTTTGGTATGGCTAGAATTTTTAGTAAGGATCAGACAGAAGCAAATACAAGGAGAGTCGTTGGAACATAGTGAGTACCATAATAAGATTTCTGTAGTATTTTCTGGACTAAATACTGATTTTTCCTTAATATTGATTTCAATGTGTTGCTTATTTGCAGTGGTTATATGTCTCCTGAATATGCAATGGATGGGCTCTTCTCAATGAAATCTGATGTTTTTAGTTTTGGTGTTCTAGTATTGGAGATCATAAGTGGTAAAAAGAACCGAGGTTTTTACTACGCTAACAATGAACTAAACCTTCTTGGATATGTAAGTGCAAGAAAGTACATAATTTTTCTTTGAAACAAAAATAAGACATTGCAATCACATTACATCTCACTATATATCTAACCAAAAAATTGAATTTGCAATGCTACTGCAGGCATGGAATCTGTGGAAAGAAGGAAATGGTTTGGAACTAATTGATTCATCTATGCATAATTCATATTCCCCGTCTGAAGTAATGAGATGCATACAGGTTGGCCTATTATGTGTCCAGGAACGAGCAGAAGAGAGACCTAACATGTCATCTGTGGTCTTGATGTTGAGTAGTGAAACCGCAACAATGCCCCAGCCTAAACAGCCTGGTTTTTGCCTAGGAAGAAACCCAGCTGAAACTAGTTCATCTTCTAGTAGGCAAGAAGAATCATTCACAGTAAACCAAGTTACAGTTACAATACTTGACGCCAGGTAGTGAAAGGTAAACGCCTAGTCTGGCATGTTTGTATATCTCATACACTTAGAAATTTTGTGTATATCGTCTGTGATTTTTTTTTTTCCCACAGTTTTGAGCATAATCAACCTTCTTTTATTTAACTTGTAAGAGATATCCATCTTAATTTATATCACTTAATACAATATACATCGTATCTTTCAAATTCTATATTGTCAAAGTGTACAAGAAGAATAAAATTCATACACATGCAGTCATAATCTCTTGCAGTTGAAGCGTTGACATAAATAAAAATGCAAAATCCTGTGTGGATATTTGGGGAACAGCTATTTCTCTCATGTCTTATTCATGCTAGTGAAATGTTCCGTGGATAGGCCACTGTCACCCCAAAATTATAGACAGTTGAAGGGACTAGGGAGCCAACACTGAAAGGCCCTGTGACACGTTGAGTGCCATAAACTGCAAGGAACTGTAGAGTAGAATCGGAGAGGACCCTGAATTTAAAACTTTAAATGACATGGCACTAGATATACTTTTAGATTTGAAATATTAAATCTAAATCATGAAATGAATCTATCATTCAATTTTAATGGAGATTAGTACTATTTTATAGATTATAGATAATTGAAGTGGGAGTGGGATTGATGTATTGCGTTTACTGCAGCATAAATAGCATAGAAATTTTGAACACATATCCAATTGATCATTGTATTGATATTGTCAAAAATGGATCATAGTTGGTGCTATTTATTATTTATAGTCCTCTCATAATATTCAATGAAAGGGATGGGTGAACAACCAAGGAACCTATACCATATACATCATATTATAGTAGTCAAAATTTCTGAAATTCTTCTAGCCACCCACTTCTGAAAAAAAACAAACAAACAAACTACAACTCTGGTATATTTACGGCTATATCTCTCCCCTATAAAAATGATTAGAAAAATTGAGTCTTTGTGAGCCTGTGACTTGAAAAAACTTATTATTGGTTTCTTTTTTATTAAGAAAAAACTTTTTTATTGGGAGTGTGTACACAAATAGAAGAAATTAGCATTAAACAAAAGAGAAATACATATGAGATCGAGAAACAACCAAAATAATTACTATAACGAAATGTCCATTTACACTTCCCTCATAGTCATAGTTCAGCACGGGGGCGCCTTTTCAAACTTGTCAATTCTCTCAACTATAAATAGGTGGATGGATACATGGAACTTCTTCTTTAATTTCATGAGGAAAACGAGTCACTTCAAATAAATAATAATCGAGAAAAGTTGGTGTTCGGCCTTTTATTTTATTTTTTATTTTTAAATTGTGTTAATGAAATTGGGCAGAAATACACACTCAAATGGGAAATGGAATGTATTTAAAAAAAAAAAAAAAAAACATGTTGGGGTTACAAATTATTATTATTATTATTATTATTATAAACTGAAGTGAGATGTATTATTAAAAGAAACATGTTGGAGTTATAATTTTTTTTATTATTATTATAAACTGGTGTGAGAATAATGTGATTAGTGGACTTCAAAACATAATTAGTGAATATTTGATTTTTTTTTTTTTTGGTAATAATTTGTGACGTTGTAAAGGCTATTCAATAAAATTTGTAGTATCCTTAAATCACTTTTTATTAATCAAGAATTTTGTAACTTAATTGGTTGGTATTTTTTAGTGTTTTCAACAAAGTAATCCAAGATTCAAATCACTTCTCTTCTATTGTAACTAGTAAGTTGTCCATGCGATGCACAGATAATGTTGCAATATTTTATGTAAGATGATTTTGAACAATGTTATACATTTATTATAGAATAGTTGTAATAAAACTTTGTTATTAATGAGTTTATTATAAGAAGTAACAATTATAAATTGCATACACATAACCATTATAATTATTTAGTTTAAGGAATGAGGGGGAAAAAAACAATTTTTGAGGAATATTGTAAAATAAAAGTTGTTATAGAATGTCTCTCTTTCTTTCTCCTTATTTCTAAAACAAAATACACATTTCAAATACTCACAGTCAATTTCAACCTATACAAAAACCATAAGTCCAAAGGAAACAAATAATATTAATTTTTTAATTTGAAAAATCTTGAAACATTGAACCAAATAAAACAAAAACTCAATATTTAATTTGTTTTTATTTTTGATGTGGCACTTGAGAATAGTTCAATTCTCTTTACAAAGAATGCTAATTCTATTATTGTTAGTTACAGTTAATCTACAAAGTTTGCTAGTAAAACTAAATTCAAACTAAACCCTAGTCCTTGGACATATTTTTTATTCCAAAACTAGTTATTCTTTGTCTATGTAGTGTTTCATCATGAGTTGTAGTAGAGTAATGAGACATATATATTTACAATGTTTAAGAAATTATAGACATCAACATAAAAGATAAAAATTACCATTGTCCTCCAAACGTCAATGTTTAATCAAATCTTGTTAAAGCTTAAAATGAAGAAAATTTTCTAGTGAGCACAGTTAGTACGAAATTCAAATTCAACAATACTCTATTATTTTTTTGTATGTATCCCAAACTGATATGAAAATAACCTTTTGCAATATGCAATCACTTATCAAACAAAAACCACAATGGTTGAAAAGTGATTCGTAGAACATATATATGGATGCCCTTATAAAGCTTTCAAATCTTCATCATACATAGAACATTTTGTAAATTTACATAGCAAACTGCCAAATATAAGCATATATATATGGATACTCATACTCCTTTCCAAAAGCTGAATTTAAGAAACTATATTTTGGATTGCCCTCATAGCAATAACTGTAGCAGATATTGCAACCATGGGTGCCACTGCATGTGCCAAAACTAGCACCATTGTTGCTACCACCAGTACAATTGTGGCTACTGCAGGTGCCACAACATCAACAAAATGAAAAATTAGGCACCAAAAAAACAATTTTTTGACAATTTGCTTTGTTTGTCAAGATGTCACAAACTTGTGTGCATTGCTATGGAATAAAAAGGTTTATAGGGTCCTCTATTTATATGTTAATAAGATGGGAGAGACTTGATTAGTTATTAGCCTAGTTCTCTTGGACCAATGCACCTCCAATGGATTTGTCTACTTCTTATAAATTTTAATACAGGAACTTACTTATTAACAATTTTTTGATAATTCTTTCAATTTACCAAGAATTTTGTATCTACCATTTCTACTATTTATTACTATTCAGTATTATATCATGTATACAATCAATGATTCAACGTAGAATATTAACCTCAAGCCCAATGGTTGACTGTCAAGGTAAAAAAAGAACTTTTGCTTTTAGAAAATTAGACCGAAGGTTATGAAGAGTCATTAATAATTAACATCCCTCTATCTTATCTATTACTTGAAGTTTAATTAGTAAATTATTGATGATGCATTCACCCATAAAAAACAGTATTTAATGACAATTTGGAAGATTGTGGTGAGAGTTCAATTCTCCTTTTAAGAAGTGTGCCACTTAGTAGAATTTCATGCACTCTCGCATGAAGTCTCTGCTTATATGTGTGTGTGTGTGTGTGTGTGTGTGTGTGGGTGCTTGAGGACTGAGGATGGGATTGATGAATTATAGTACTAATATTGGGACATCACGCGGCTGAAGAAGGAATTCGCCCGAGGAGAGGAAGGGATTAGACAAAAGACTCTAAGGCACTCTTGATGGGAAGAATGGTCTGAAGAGAGAGAATCATTGATAGTAGGAGAAGTTTCCAGTTTGTAGTAGCCTGTTGCCCTCGCATTAAATGGTGGGCAACAGCTTTATCAGCTACATTAATGAGGAAGTGACTTGAACAGTGTAATTCATAGCTAAGCAACTCTTTCTATCACCTTCCTTAGATGTTTAAAGGGACATGTGTCGCTAGGAGAAATTTGTTAGGTAAAGATAGGGGGTCAGGATATAAAGCGAGAGGAGTATATAAGAAAAAGATGGTTCTTAGAGAAAAAAGGGGCAAACACAAATATCAAAAAGGGAAAAGTAACAAGAAGAACATTGAGAGAAGAGAGTAAACAGTGTATTTTTATATGTAACATTGGCCTCCTTGAGCAGGGTGGTACTTAGAAATTTGCTCACATATTCTATATTATTAAGCCTTTCTTCCTTATTTCCATCCTTGGACAAGGCCCTCTCTTGTTATTTGATTCCCTCTCTTACAAATTTATTAATTTGGTCCATAGTTGAACTGTACAAACCCACTGTTCTAAGTGGGCTTGGACTGCCAGATTTTTTGGTCCTTACAATATATATATATATATTATAGAATTATTTCAACCAAAAAAAAAAAAAACCCACTCTTTATTAAAAACTTTGATTCTAAAGTATTCATGTTTTCACAACACAAGACTTTCATAGCAATAATTTTTCAAAACTTTAAAAAACCTTCAATTACGTTTTTGAATTTTATGTTTTGAAAAAGCACATTTTGAAATTGCTAACTTCTCTCTTTAAGTGAGCATTTGGATACACCAGCGTCTGCATTTTCGTTGGCGTTTGACGTTTTGTGTGGGTCTCATGCACTATTTATGAGATCCACAAATCTCTTTTTTCAACAAAACTTTCATTCAAAATTTGTCTTACGGTACTATTTACACATTTAAAAATTATTTTACCACAGTGTTTTTAATTTTCAGCAATAAACGGTATCCAAACAGACCCTAAATTGAAGTTTTCAAACCCCAAATCAAACAAAAATTTAGTTAAATTCCTAATCATAAAGCACTAATTGTATAAAGGGCTATCTAAAAGTCTAAAACACGAGGGTTTGACTTTATTTGGTGGATCACATAGCAAAATTTTTAAGTTGAATTTAAGATCCCAAGGATTTACTCAATCAGTTCTTTGAGTCAGTCCCTTTAAGTGCATCAAGAAGCATTTGTTTGGTTAATTCTCACGTGATTAATTCCGACTATTATCTGACATCATGGGAAAGAAAATTATACGTGATATTGAAAGTATTATAGATAAAGGTAAAAATTAGTTAAAATAGTACAGTAGGACCCATAAATAGTATCAAAAAGTGTAGTGAGATCTATAAATAGTAGTAAAAATAAACTAAATAATAAAACAAGTTGACAAAATAAAGCCATGCCAAATGTACACTATGTGCAGTAGGACCCATAAATAGTATCAAAAAGTGCAGTGAGATCTATGAAAAATAGCAAAAATAAGCTAAATAATAAAACAAGTTGGCAAAATTAAGCCATGCCAAACGCACACTATGTGTGTTTGGCATAGATGAAATTTGCCAACTTATTTTATTATTCAGCTTATTTTTGTTACTATTTATGGACCTTATTGCACTTTTTGGCTTCATTCATGAGTCTCACTATGCTATTTCAATTAATTTTTATCTTTATCTACATTACTTTCAATAAAAAATTTTCAATTTTAGCAAAATAGACGAAACCTGAACAAATCCTTAATCTTGCATAAATTTTTTTTTGGACAAATGTTATAAAATTGATTGAGTGTCTATTCCACTTATGCTTATTCAAATATCAAACCCAAGAAAGACAGAAAGAAAAAAAAGGAGGTGGGAAAAGGAAGATGAACAATCTGTGGTGGACATTGGTCAAAAGTGGTTGATTGAATATGGGCATTTGTCAAAGGTCGTTAATTGAATATTTAAGAGAGTCTACAGACCAATGGTCTTGTATTAACCCATGAAAAGACCCTAACAGAGAGTTTATTTAGTTTTTTAATGATTTTTTTTTTTTTCTAGAAGTATGCTAAAATATAGTAGTATAAAACCGTCTTTTTTCTAGAAAGTGTGCGAAACTCACCCAGATTTTTTTTCTTCAAAATAACATTCATTTGCAAACAATTTTTTTAGTTAGCATCGTTTCTAAACTATTTAGCTAACTAACATCTCGAGGCTGAAGGACTCGAGTTCACTGTAGCAAATCCTCATAGACTCGATTTTTATTAAAATTCACTGTGGAACTCGAGTATTAAACACTTTTAATTTCCACAAAAGAAACCCAACAAACCTCAGTCTCTTCTTCTTCCTCTTCTTTCTCTGAAAAAAAATCCACGACAACCCTTCTCTATCTGAAAAAAAAAAAAAAAAATCCATGACAACTAAAGAAATAGCAAACCCAGTCGGCTAAACAAAACACAGAAAACAAGAGATCAAAATACTGAAAACAGAAACCACAAACCTAGTTAGCGAACCAATGAACCCAGGGCAAACCCATGAACCTAGTGGCGAACCCATGAACTAGCAAACCCAAATGGCGAACCAACGAACTAGCGAACTCAGGCGGCGAACCCAAGCAACAAAACCCAAAACCCACGAACTCAGGCAGCGAACCCAGGAACCCAGAAGTTGTGTGATTCCTTAGGCAAAGGTTGTTTTCTTTTGTTTTGCTCTTTTTTATTTGTGTAGACTAGGGACGGACCTAGGCAGAGGCCTAAGGGGGCCTGGGCTCCCCTGGGCCCAATAAAAAAAATTTTAGTAGCTAAAATTTCCAAAAAAAGAAAAGAAAAAAAGACTTGGGCCCCCTTTATCCAAATGACTTTGCCCCCCCCTATCCCAGCTCGCCAGCCCAGTCAAGACTCAAGAGTTCGTTTTGGATAACAAGCTCTTAATTCTTAGTGATAGTCTCTGTTTGAACTTTTTTACTCTTTGTTTGGGGACTTTGTGTTGGTAGTTATAAGTTTGCTGTAAGTTGCTTAAGCCTTTGGGCTTAGGAGACTTGTGACAGATGGCTGTCTGTTGTGTTTCTTGCCAATCAAAGCACAAAAGTTTGGTTGATTGTGCTTTTAAACCAAACAGGTTTGTGCTAGCACTTGCCACCTTCTATTAGTCATGTTTTTCTTTTTCATTTTATTTTTTTATTTAATAATGTATGGTAAATTGGTAGTGTGGGGCCCGTGGGCCTGATAGCCTCGGCCCATCGGATAGTAGGCCCAAGGACAACGCTGAGAAGGACTGACTAGCCAAGGCTAAGTCAGGCAAAACCTTTGTTGTGACCCACGCCGAGGACCTGTTCGTCCTCGGCATTCTAAGGATAACTTTCGGGAGGGGACAAGCTCAGAGCAAGTTGTCACATTCGCACTTAATGCATTCACCTAACCCCTCTGGCCGCATTAATGGGGATATAACCCCTTGGCAGGGCAACGTTGATCAGAGTGAACCACTTGAGTACTGATAAGGCCTCTGATGGGACGGACGGCCAGAAGAAAGGCAAATGGATGATCAACAGATGGAATAAGGAGATAGGCAGATGGAAACTATATAAGAAAAGCAAGTAAAATAAGAAAGGAAGGGAAAAAAAGAAAGAAGAAAAGGGTCTCCTCGGCCATGGGCCGAAGAGCATCCCCCATTTGTAAAGAAACTCTTAGTATTTTTTATAAAGAAAGTTCATGCATGGTGATCGACGGCCAGCACCTAAACCTTTAACCCACTCTCTATAAATTTATTGTTTGGGCTTGTTAGGCTGAAAATCCATCAAAACTCAGGGTCAATCCAAACTGAGTCCCTACAATTGGCGCCGTCTGTGGGAAGGATTAGGGTGCTGGCCGGCGCACCAGGCGAGTGTTCTAAGTCTTCGTTTTACAGTAGGTTGAAAAAAAAAAATATATTATATATATATATAGAAGATTTGACAGTAGGAAAAAAAAAAAAAACAACAACAACAACAAAGAAAGATCTTGATATTATTATTTCATGAATAGAAAAAGTACAAGTTACAATCAGAGGCTTAGGCAGGGGTGTTCTACATACAAATTTACAAACTAATACTACTAGCTATTTCTACAATCAGAGGCCCAGGTGGAGCCACCCTAAGAGGAAACTAGCCGGTGGGAAGTGTCAAGCCCTCCCTTTATTGGTATAAAGAGAATGGGAGAGCTTGACAAGAGGCGGAGAAGGGGAAGGGCAATCATGTTCCCAGGCCACCAACAACTCCCTTCTCGGCCAGGCGGAGCTGGAACAAAGAGAGAAGCAGATGCAGGGGCTCTGGGGTACCTTCCCCCATGATGTTCCCTCGATTCTCTCCGATCCTCACGAGTGTTGGCCGCTGGAGACGGCAACACTCGGGCACCGCCCATGAGGTGAGTTCGCACATCTTCCTCGTCGGGGGTGTGCTCCGAGGAAAGACGTTAGGTTCTCTAACAACACCCCTCTAGGACACCTCGAAGGGCGCCATCAGGGTTACGCCTAGACTCTGCCGCACCGAAAGCCCAGTGGGGGCTGCGGCCATACCGGTTTTTGTCAATCCCAGTAACAATTCCGGCGGGGTTGTTAAAAGGGCCTGGGAAGTTGGAAGAAGGTGTTTTGTTCTGTTTGTGTTGAGAGGTCCATGGGTTGTGGAGAAACCATCTCCTCGCTTTATATAGGGGTTGGGGTTGGTGAGAGTTAATTCGTGCAGAGTTCGAAAAGAGAATTATCAGCAGGGCTAATAAAGAAGCTGTCAATTTCCAAGGAGGCCGTAGACCGTTGGACTCGTGTTAATTCACGAGGACATTAATGAAGGCGCGTTTCGCGCACCGAGGCGTCCAGCGCGGAACACGAACGGACAAAAGGCGCTTCATAAATGAAAAAGATGGGGTCTCGAGCTGGAGGCGAGATCAATGCCACGTGTAAAGATCATAATCTGACCCAAAGAGGAGTCATCTCCAGTAAAGCGGTCTGAGGACAAACCTCCGCTTACAGAAAAACAGAAGTGGTAGACAGAGCCAAGGTATTGCATGGTCCTCGGACCCAAACCTATGGTAAAACTACACACGCCGTTATATCTGGGTACTAGACAGAACCAAGGTATTGCATGGTACTCGGACCCAAACCTATGGGGAAACTAGATACTTACAGAAAAATCGAAGTGGTAGACAGAGATAAGATATTGTATGGTCCTCGGACCCAAACCTATGGTAAAACTACACACGCCGTTATATCTGGGTACTAGACAGAACCAAGGTATTGCATGGTCCTCGGACCCAAACCTATGGGGAAACTAGATACTTACAGAAAAATCGAAGTAGTAGACAGAGCCAAGGTATTGTATGGTCCTCGGACCCAAGCCTCTGGTAAAACTATACACACCATTATACCTGAGTACTAGACAGAACCAAGGTATTGCATGGTCCTCGGACCCAAACCTATGGGGAAACTAGATACTTACAGAAAAATCGAAGTGGTAGACAAAACCAAGGTATTGCATGGTCCTCAGACCCAAACCTATGGTAAAACTACACACGCCGTTATATCTGGGTACTAGACAGAACCAAGGTATTGCATGGTCCTTGGACCCAAACCTATGGGAAACTAGATACTTACAGAAAAATCGAAGTGGTAGACAGAACCAAGGTATTGCATGGTCCTCGGACCCAAACCTATGGTAAAACTACACACGCCGTTATATCTGGGTACTAGACAGAACCAAGGTATTGCATGGTCCTTGGACCAAACCTATGGGGAAACTAGATACTTACAGAAAAATCGAAGTGGTAGACAGAACCAAGGTATTGCATGGTCCTCGGACCCAAACCTATGGTAAAACTACACACGCCGTTATATCTGGGTACTAGACAGAACCAAGGTATTGCATGGTCCTTGGACCCAAACCTATGGGAAACTAGATACTTACAGAAAAATCGAAGTGGTAGACAGAGCCAAGGTATTGTATGGTCCTCGGACCCAAGCCTATGGTAAAACTATACACACCATTATACTTGAGTACTAAACAGAACCAAAGTATTGCATGGTCCTCGGACCAAAACCTATGGGGAAACTAGATACTTACAGAAAAATCGAAGTGGTAGACAGAGCCAAGGTATTGTATGGTCCTCGGACCCAAGCCTATGGTAAAACTATACACACCATTATATCTGGGTACTAGACAGAACCAAGGTATTGCATAGTCCTCGGATCCAAACCTATGGGGAAACTAGATACTTACAGAAAAATCAAAGTGGTAGACAGAGCCAAGGTATTGTATGGTCCTCGGACCCAAGCCTAGGGTAAAACTATACACACCATTATACTTGAGTACTAGACAGAACCAAGGTATTGCATGGTCCTCGGACCCAAACCTATGGGAAACTAGATACTTACAGAAAAATCGAAGTGGTAGACAGAACTAAGGTATTGCATGGTCCTCGGACCCAAACCTATGGTAAAACTACACACGCCGTTATATCTGGGTACTAGACAAAACCAAGGTATTGCATGGTCCTCGGACCCAAACCTATGGGGAAACTAGATACTTACAGAAAAATCGAAGTGGTAGACAGAGCCAAGGTATTGTATGGTCCTCGGACCCAAGCCTATGGTAAAACTATACACACCATTATATCTGGGTACTAGACAGAACCAAGGTATTGCATGGTCCTCGACCCAAACCTATGGGGAAACTAGATACTTACAGAAAAATCGAAGTGATAGACAGAGCCAAGGTATTGTATGGTCCTCGGACCTAAGCCTATGGTAAAACTATACACACCATTATACCTGAGTACTAGACAGAACCAAGGTATTGCATGGTCCTCAGACCCAAACCTATGGTAAAACTACACACACTATTATATCTAAGTACTAAACAGAACCAAGGTATTGCATGGTCCTCGGACCCAAGCCTATGGAAAACTAGATACCTATAGAAAAATAGAAGTACTGGGCATAACCAGAGTATTGTATGGTCCTCGGACTCGAACCCATAGAGAAAATAACTATCTCGAGAAAAACCAAAGCGTTACTTAGAGTCAAGCTATAATACGATCCTTAGATTTATATTTGAAGGATAATATATGGTTTCATGAGGCTAACTCCAGAATAGAATACGAATGTTGAGCAGAATACAATAGTAAAGCAAATAAAGGAAAATATCATTAGTTGAAAGCAAAGTATTAAGTATTCAGTTCGAACGGAAAGTATACAACTCCCTTACAACGCCACTGAGGCAAGAAACAAAATGAGATAAAAAGAGAAGATCAAAGAGAAAATAAACAAAGTTATCCTATGTCGTATGCTAGTCTCCTCAACTCGGTAGGCAAATTAAGTCAGTAAGTAAATCAAAAGGTTTGGGCCAAGGCCTAAGGGCTTGGTTTCGAAAGGTCCGTCGGAGGACTTGCCACGTCTTAAGGTATTTCCTGACCCTCGGTTACAACTTCCCCCAACGCTCTCTGGGGTTCAACCTCCTCGGATGGTTGATCAGTTAACGGTGCATCCTCGGCGGTCTTATCGTGACTTTCAACCGATGGTAATGAGGATCCCTCCTCAAGAGCAGCAGGTGCAACCTCGCGAATGGCAATAGGGTAATATACCCTGTCCTCCTTCTAAGATTATATGAGGCATCAACCCCTGCTTGGTTGAGGGCTTCATGCCAGGTTTGAGAACAGTAATGCCTGCACACTGCAAGAACTTGAGCCCGAAGGGTGGCTTCAGTCTTAGCCACCCCATCTGCGAAAGCATCCTCCTCTGCCTTTTCCACAGAATGTTCAGCGTCTATTTTCGCAAATACCGCCTCGTTTTTAGCTCTCACAGCCTCGTCCCTGCATACTCGGCAACACCTTTTTCATGGATTGCCTTGGTCAACTGTTCCTTCATATAGGTAATGTTCTCTTTGACAGTTTGTAATTGACCCTCAACGTCTTGCAAGCGATTAGTTTGATCCTCAGCTTGCTTCCTGGCCACGGCTAGGTCAGAGACAGCAGTATCCCTGGCCTTCGTCATTTCTGTCAGATCATCGGTCGCCTTTTTTAGGTCGGCCTCAGATCTCTTAAGAGTATTGGCAGCCTCCAGGAACTTGTCGCGCTCTTGCGCTAAAGCATTGCTATGGTCATCGACCTCCTCACCTAACCTGAAAAGGCCTGGATAGCCTGCCAATAAAAACAAGTAGCTCCGTAAAGAGAAAGAAAGATACTAAGCGGCAAACTTTGAATAAAGTAAATAGGTGCTAAAGGACCCACCATGCCTAGATATTTCTTAAGGTCGAGGACAACCTCTACCCCACTCATTTTTTCTAACCCGGCCATGTCAGTGGAAGAAGAAGAGATTTCTCCAGGGCCTCGGCTACGAGAGCTCCCTCGTCTCCTTGGGATTCTCGCATCGAAGCGTTATCCATCAGGGGCTGATCATGGGGCATGGCAGCGAGCAGCCAGGCTTGAGCCTCGGACTGCTGGGTGGCCTTCTTACCCTTCCGTTGCTCACCGAGTTTCAGTTGCTTCGGAGGCCTGCGAAACCTACCCCCCTCGGGCGAGGAATGAGATTTGCTCCCATTCATTGGCTCTTTACCCTTGGAAAGTCTCTTCGTTTTTGGGTCGTGAGACTCGGTTTGAGGGTCTGATACTGAGGGGGCAAAGGACGACCTGGTTTGCACAGTTAAAATTGGGGGCGGAGGTGCTGGGGGCTGGGGCTGCGACTCCTCTGGTACACCCTTCTTGGAACCGCCTTCGAGCAAGTCAAGAAGATTGGTTTGGGGCTGTCTTTTTAGACCCATCTCAGCTTAAGTACCAACTCTTCGGGACTGGAGATCAGCTTCGGACAAATGGGGATCTCTTAGGTCACCAGGAGGATCCTCGGACTGATCAGCTAGGTCAAACACACTATATTCGTCCTCGGAGGAACTCAGTTCAACCACCTCCCTTGCCTTCTTAGATAGTCCTTTCTCGGCCACCGTTACCTGTTGAGATGAGGAGGGACCTGCTAGCGGAATGCCTTCGGGTATATAAGACCCCTCAGTAAATGCAAAACCGTTTTCCACCACGGTGATCTGCGTAAGCCGAAGGTCACGAGCTCTAATTATGTGCTTCGGGACTGGGAATGATTTCTGAGCTGGGTCGCATCCGAGGATGTAATGAGCAGCTCTGACTTGGTTATCAGTTTCGTTTAGGAAAAGGTCCGACCTAAGAACGGTCTCCAAATCCGCTTTGTTAACCAGATGGAAATGATGTGCAAAGGCGTGCGGATCTGTGGCAAGAAAAGTGAAACTCCTATGGTTAGTTAACCAAATCGAATATACAGTTATAAAACTTGAAAATACTGAAACCTAAATTGTCTCCTACTTCGGATATCCTACCTGGCTCCCCCTCTACTGTTGGGCAATGAAAGCCGTTGTGCCACTCTCCCGACACTATAAGAAAATCTTGAGTCAACCCCCTGTTGGAATCAGGAAGACACTGGATGAGACGAATCCTATCGTCCCTTGTCTTCATATAATACGTCTTACCCCTCGGGTGATGAAAGTTATAGCACCAGTTCACATCATGGTGAGTTAGTTTCAGCCCTATTTTCTCATTCAAGATATCTACGCACCCTAATATCCTAAACACATTCGCGGCACACTGGGTAGGAGACAGGTGGAAATGCCTGAGATAATTGAGGGTCACCGGCCTCATAGGGATTCTCATCCCTCCCTCTACAAAAGCGAATATTGGGATCACAACTTCACCCTCTCTCCTCTTAAG
>NW_027069753.1:445547-483740 GCF_002906115.3 Quercus suber | reverse complement strand
CTCTCTCCCCCCCCCCCCCCCCCCCCCCCAGCTTGAAATCTTGGATATGTCCTTGGTGTAGACCAAGAACTCGAGTAGTCAAGTTCCACTGAAAATCAATAGCTACAATTTCAATTTGTTACAATAAACTCGAGTCTAAAAAGCTCGAGACGTTAATTTCTTAAATAGTTTAAAAACGATACTAACTAACAAAATTATTTAAAAATAAATGTTATTTTGAAAATAAATCCCACTCACCCGTATGACTGGATTCACGGCGATTCTCACAAGTGACAAGTGACAAATACCTTAAAGATCGTGTTTGACTTTCAGAGAAGTTATTAAGCCTAATTTTGCATCTGGTTTCCATCTATTTTGACTTTTCCAGCGTAAAAAGCTGAACCCAGAAGCCAAATGATACACTCTATGATTTTAATATGATTGTTAACAAGTACTCCTCCATTTTAACTTAAACAAAAATGGCGTTTTCTTTTTTTCTCACATTTTGTTACTTGTGGTTATCTTCAGCATCACAAACTTCCACTGCAGCAACGGTGGTTTCAGACACCTTGAGACCAAACCAGGTGCTTAAAGATGGCCAAACTTTGGTGTCATCTGGGCAACGATTTGAGCTTGGGTTCTTTAGCCCAGGCAGTTCAAGTTCAAGCAACAGGTATTTGGGCATTCTATACAAGAATATCCCTCTTACTGTGGTCTGGATCGCCAATAGAAACAACTCAATCAGAGGGCTTTCAGGGTCACTGTCAATGGGCTCAAATGGGTTCTCACTTTTGGCTAATAATTCACTTACTATTTGGTCTCTCAATGCCACCGTGGTACTAAAAAGTCCCATTTTGCAGCTATTGGATAATGGCAATCTAGTTTTTAGAGAGGAAAATAGTGGTGATTCAGAAGGGTATATTTGGCAAAGTTTTGATTACATAACTGACACTTTGTTGCCAGACATGAAGCTCGGTTGGAACCTTAAAAATGGTCTTCACATGTACATGAGATCATGGTCATCTGCTAATGATCCCTCTGTTGGGGAGTTCAGTTTTAGTTTGGACCCACCTGAGACACCTCAGTTGGTGTTGAGGAAAGGGACACAGAAGAGGAATAGGTGGGGTCCATGGGATGGAGTCAGGTTCAGTGGCAGTGCTGCACTGAGGTCCAATCCTGTGTTCATTCCTATGTTCAATTCAAGCATTGAGGAGGTTTATTATACATTCAAAATCGTAGACCAATCATTGTTGTCAAGGTTTGTGGTGACCCAAGATGGTTTGATTCAGTACCTACAATGGAGTAAGAATAGCAATGAGTGGGCTATAATGGTTACACTTCAGAGGGACAGTTGTGATAGCTATATGGTTTGTGGGCCTTATGGCAATTGCTATGATGGTCCAAAATGTGAGTGTTTGAATGGTTTTAGGCCTAAGTCACCTGTGGATTGGGCACGGGTTGATTGGTCAGGTGGGTGTGTGAGGAAGTGGGAATTGGATTGTGGGAACGGAGATGGCTTTGTCAAGTATGGAGGAATGAAGTTGCCTGATAATTCGCATTTGGCGGCAAGTAGGAATTTGAGCCTTGAGGAATGTAAGTCTGTGTGTTTGGGGAATTGTTCATGTATGGCTTTTACTATGATAGATATCCATGGAAATGGAGGAGACTGTGTGTTGTGGTTTGATGATTTGCTTGATATGAGAGATTTTTCAGGAGGTGGGGACGATCTTTATATAAGAATGGCAAAAGAGGAACTCGGTAAGTAATGTTCATTAATGATTTATTGCGATAGTTGAATAATTCACATACACACGCACACAGCTCAGCCTCCAGAGTGCAGGTTTTAGGATAACATAATAATCATAATTTTTATGGCAGAACATGGACTTCATGGCTAGTAGAAATTTATTCTTCAGAAGATAAGTAAATTTAGCTAGCTTTTTGCATAAGTTTAGTTATCTTGCTGTAATTTGACATCTGAAAGTTCATTGTAAAGCAGCTTTTTCGTTTCCATGAAGTAAACTAAATAGTGTCATGGGGAAGCATAAGTCCCTTGGACTAAATGGATGAGGGGCCTTTGCTGGCATAGCCAGATCTTATAATCTGTGGCTCGTTAATATTTAATTTGCCTGAATTTTCTAGTCTGCTATGTTATCTTTTGAGCACTGATGACCCAAGTGGATTAAAACTTAAAGCAACTTCTATGTTACTCACAATGGGGTTATCATTTTTAGAAAAAATGATTCACTCTGTCAACTTCTTTGGTGTTCAGAGGCAATTGCAGATGCTAAGAGGGATAGACAAGTGAAGGTGATTGTCACTAGCATCATATGTTCAGTTACTGGGATACTTCTAGTTGGTATCATTGGCTGGTACACTTGTCGAATGAGAAGGGCAAGGAGATGGAGAAGAGGTAAAACAGCTCATAAAGTGCCTTAGTATTGTTATTCTTATAAAATTGTTTGATGAAATAGCTCAAATATTTGGACCTTAATTAATATTTAAGGTTAAGATGTTAATATATTGATTGAAGCTCTTATTTGCTTAATTTTGCCCGTATCTTAACACATTACAGTTTACATTAGCATAATAGGAATCTTTGGTTGACAGAGGGGCATCTAAGTGGGATATGCCATCTCATTATTAATAAAAATTTCAGTAGCTTTCATAATTTCATTTGGGTGTAACAAAATTGCAGTATGTCACTTTGACTATAGAATGATTTTTCTAAGGGGAATAGTTTCTAAAAGAATGGATATTTTTCAATAAGGCAGAGTTATTAACTGCTCTGTGTTCATAATTAGGTTTCCTTAACTGTTAAACTACTAAACATGGTTGTTCTTTTTCATATATGCATAAGTGACAAATTAGTGAGACAAGGGTTGAAAAATAACAGTATGTGTTAAGTGCCTGTGTTGGCTTGTGTCTTGCCCCAATTCGGAGCTTAGCTTAATAATTTCTTCTTAATAACCTGATTTGTCATTGTTCCCCTGTATATAAATTTATATTTGATGCTTCACTGCTCTCTATTGAAGGGAATGCAAAACATTTTATTTAAAGGACTATGCTTGCTTGCTCCACTGATGCTTGTTTTGTGGAAAGCTAGTTGTATAAATTTCTCCGCTGCTGTAAATCTCATGGCTAGAGCAATTTATTGAAATTCTAGGGAGCTGTATGAATAATTGAATTGGCATATATTTTTAAGTTTACTTATGTATTTATCAATTTTGATTGATTGAGTTGCAGTATATAAATTCATTTACAAATTCTTTCCAAATACTGCCATTGTATTTATAGTGGCGGTGCTTGTGATTGCCAAAATAAGTACAATCAATTTATCCTTTTCTTTTGCTGATCAATTTGTATGTTGCAGCTGAAAGCTTAAACAGTTCCATAGAGATTTCACAGAAGAAACTCAGGAGGAAGACCTTGAGCTACCGCTTTTTGATCTGGAGACTGTTTCTGCTGCTACTGACAAATTCTCCTTTAAAAATAAGATTGGACAGGGTGGCTTTGGTCCTGTCTACAAGGTAATTTTCCATGAGAGAAGAAACCTTAAGTACAAGATATCAAATTGGGGAACATAAGGCTTTATGTTTCCTTGCTTATGATAGAATTACTGATTTTCGATATGGCATTCTCATAGGGTGTATTGCCAACTGGACAAGAAATTGCAGTGAAGAGGCTTTCTCAGAATTCTGGACAAGGCATCAAAGAGTTTAAGAATGAAGTTATAGTGATTGCAAAACTTCAACACCGTAATCTTGTTAAGCTCTTGGGATGCTGCATTCAAAGAGAAGAAAGAATGCTAATCTACGAGTATCTTCCAAACAAAAGCTTGGACAACTTTCTCTTTGGTTTGACCCTTTAACGCTTGATTAACACTTGATTTGTTTCATCATTCTTAATTGTGTGCTTGCTTCATTTGCATAGTGCTAAAAGATAAAGATCATATTTTGATAAAGAAAAAGAGAATTAACATTGTTGATTATATGATTTTCTAGATGAGACTAGAAAGAAGTTGACTTGGAAGATGCGCTTTGACATCGTTATGGGAATAGCACGAGGACTTCTATATCTTCATCAAGACTCTAGGTTAAGAATCATCCATAGGGATCTTAAAGCAAGTAACATCTTACTAGACAATGAGATGAACCCCAAAATCTCAGACTTCGGCATAGCAAGAATTTTTGAGCAGAACAGACAGAACAAACAACCAAGAGAGTAATGGGAACATAGTGAGTTTTCTAAGAATGTTTTGAAATTGCGTTTCCTGTTTACAAATGCTGAAATTCTTGTTTTGGCATGCAGTGGATATATGTCTCCAGAATATGCAATGAGCGGGCACTTTTCAGTGAAATCAGATGTCTTTAGCTTTGGTGTGTTATTATTGGAGATAATACATGGAAAGAAAAACTGGGGATTTTATCATCCCAACCATGATCTCAACCTGCTAGGACATGTAAGAATAAGAACTAATTAAGATTGAATTTCTAATGATGTGAACTTCAATCTTCAATTCTGACAAATTTCGAAACATGATTGAAATTGTTTCAGGCATGGAAGTTATGGAATGAAGGGAAGCCATTGGAACTCATAGATGCACTTATTGATGAATCATATTCTGAGAATGAAGTGATAAGATGTATCCAAGTGGGTCTTTTGTGCGTACAACAACGCGTGGAAGACAGACCAACTATGTCTTCTGTGTTATTGATGTTGTCAACTGAGAATGCAATGGTGCCCCAACCCAAGGAACCTGGTTTTGTCACTGAAGCTTCTTCTATGGGAATTGATACATCATCATCTAGTGGAAAAAATCCTTATACTGCTAATGAGGTTACCGTCACTATTTTAGATGCAAGATAGAAGAGGTGTTTTGGTTACAAATGTTTATAGATTTACATGATAGAAGAATTGTGTTGGTCTCAAATCCTCACAAATGTTTTGCACATTTTATGTTGTATAGTTCTCCATAAAGTAGCAAAACTAAAAACGTCGTAAGTTTAAAGATTGGTTATGACATGACAATCAACATGTAGAACACTCAAAGGTAGGGAAGTTGTGTGTCACATCTCATAAAGTTTTGAATTTGGGTCCTTGTTGACTGGTCATTAGAATGAAAAATTATTAAATACTCTCAATGAATTGCTGACTTGATATCCCACCTTAGGATCCTCTACTTTTTCTTCCACAATTTTTGTATCTTTCTTTTGATTTTCAATGTTTTCTTCATTCATCCCCACAAGCGAAGAGCTTATTAATATTTCTTCTTTTGTGCCTCTACTATACAAATGAATCATGATATATTGAGAGAACTTTTTCCCCAACAATATTGTATTTAATTTTCCCTTTTTTTTTCAGTATTAGGGCCCAATCTGAAATGGTCAACACCCTCAGCCCAATTTTAAAAATTACCCCAATAACACTTTTCTTCTTAAGCCCAGCGTTAAAATCAAAAGTCCCCTCTCAAATCCAACTAAAATTAACCCGGTCAAGAAATTTTTTGGTTAAAATATGAGCCCAATTAAACTCACCCAATACACCACACAAGCTCAACTAAGACTTAACTTCAATTGAGACTCAAACCCTTCAGATCCTTAAAGCCCAGTTCACTCTACATAGAAACTCCCAATATATTCAACAGTCAAGGCCTTCTTCACCTAAACACCACACCGTCAAACCCAAAAAATAAAATAATGATTTGTGGATCATATAAACTACCACTTATTGAAAAAAAAAAAAAAAAAAAAAAAAATCTAGCCTCTGTCCAGTGGCCAATGCCACTGGACACGTTGGATTGCGGACACGTGTCCGTATCCTGACAGGTCCAGTGGCCACTGAACAGAAGATGAACAAAAAAAAAAAAAAAAAACACACACACACACAAATTCACATATTCAAAACATAGCATTTATTACTTTTATTGATTACTCTTGTTGACAAAAAAAAAAAAAAAAAAAAAAAAAGAGGCAATTCAAAGATCTTTTTTTTTCCTTAGATTACAAGACATTAATTGCCATCTTCATTTTGGCCTCGCAATGTCCAGTAAAATTGCAAATGACATAGTTTTCTCCCTTGTTAAGGATTATGTAATCGAATCCACTACTTTGTACGTAAGCATTTTCTGGTGCTTTGCATGTATCGTGACCTTGTCTGTCTACAACGATCACATTGTGCTCTCCTCGATTGTATGAAAACACTGTAACATAGAAATAAGGACAAAATTTCTAACCTTTCAAAAAGTGCGGTATAAAATTGAAATTTTTGAAAAAGTTAAGTATTTGGTAAAATTTGTTAAAAATGCTTTTTGAAAAATTTGAGTGTTTAGATAACACTTAAAAGTGGTAGTTTGAGTAATAAATTACCAAAAAGAACAATGTATATATAAAGAAATTTATTTCATTTTTAAATCAATTACTTCATAATACTTACTCAAAAAAAAAAAAAAGCTACTTAATAATAATAATAATAATAATAATAATAATAAATATATAATTGTCATAATTATTTGTTATTTCTATTACTATTATTGGTATTATTTTAATAATGTTAGTTTTTTATAGCATTAATTATTTGTTATTCTAAAAATTTTGAACCAAGTATGTTATTTATCTTACTTTAATAATGTTATCTATTTTTAATAATATCAATATCACTATTTTAATAATGTTTTTGTCTCATTGAATATGGTATTATCTGTTTTGGCATGATAGTTTGAAGGGGTTTCAAAGGATAAAGTTGGGTTTTTAATAAAAAAAAAGTGAGCAATTTGGTAATTGAACAACAATTCCTAAAAGTTGAAGTAGTTTTTTTGCAAAAGCTGGTTGAAGGTCTTTTGACTTTTTGGGGGTCTTGCACTTTTTGAAAAAACAATTTTCTTGCTAAAGCAACTTTTTAATACCCACCAAACACCTAGCATTTTGAACTTTGAAGTAAAAAGTGCTTTTTGTCATCTTAAAGTGCAAACAAACGAGCACTTAGAGACAAAATCAACTTGAACAAAAATTATAGGACTAATTTAATATTATATGTTACTAGATTGGGATGTCATAATAAGTTAAAAATGAATAGAAAAATTTTAATTGAAATAATATTTTAAATTTGTTAAAACTTTCGTAATAGAGTGTCAACAATAATCAGTACTGAGGCTATTGACTAATAATTTGTGAGCCACATAGTGAAAGCAAATACAATATAAGTAAGGATTACACTAAGTCATTTAGTTCAACCACAATGTGTAGGACATAATTTTTATTATCTAATCTAAAATATGATTATAAATACAACTATGTACCAATTAATTTTCCTTAAATAAAAAAAAAAAGAAAAAAGAAAAAAAAATGATGGTTCATACTTACCGAGTGTGTCATTAGGTTTGAAGTTTTGTCCAGTGGGCCAATCTTCCATGTTGAAGGTCCAACCAGTAGGATCATATCCAACGAAATAGGTTTTTGCCCAAACGTTCTCACACTGAAAGAACAAACCCAATAACAGAGCTGTGGCAAAAATCAAACTAAATCTTCCCTGGGCCATTAGAGCAGAGCAACAATATTGGGAAGATGAAAGCCAATAAACTTGTGTGGCTGATCACTTGACCTAACAAGAACATGAAGATTATTATATGTAGAGTCCTCACGGTCACCGAACATGGAAATAATATATAGATATTTGGTTTATTTATTTTGAGAGATAATGGGTTATCTTATTTGGGCTCATATAGTTGCTAAATATTTGGTTTTTCATTATAACATGAGTTTGATTTTCACTTTTATGGATAGTATTATTACTAGAGTTATTCATTATTTCTGAAGTCAAATCCATTATACTTTCACTTAGAATGGAAAGTATTTATGTCATTCGAATTATTTTCTATAAATGCGCTAGATTGACATAATTAGCTCACAAAGTTTCCTTACAAATTTATAAAGTTATAAAGGTATATGTTATTATATATATATATATATATATGGATTCATATCCCGTGCAATACCTAAATTCTCAATCATAGATTTAATCTAATGGTTTAAATCTTTGACACCTCACCAAATAACAAAAAGGCTGTTTTATCCTTAAAAAATTTCACAGCCCACCCATTGTTTTTGGTAAGTCTAAGTAAACTTTCATAAAATCAAAATTTTTTTTCTCTCTCCCCTATGCAACTGTTGCTCTCTACCCCTCCTTCAACCAATTCTCTGCCTCTCTATCAATCCATTGTCACAGCAGCCCCAGCTCATACCAAAACACTAAAACTTAGCATTTGAAACCAAACCCTGAAACACTCTCACTCCCTTTTTCTCGTGTGTGAAGCTGTCCCAAGTCCCAACTCTCATGGAGTGAAGGTCTCTTTAAAGCAACGAAGCCACTGTCTGGATCGGTGGTTCCGACGGTACTTGGCCATTGTATCATCAGAAAATCCCCAAAATCCCCTTTGTGATAGTCACTGCAGGTCCATCTTGGATTAGTTGCTTCCTACATCAACTGACTCAAGGAGGTGAATTCTCTCTTTTGTATACATAGAATAAAAAAAAAAAAAAATTTATTTTTGGGGTAAAAGGAGAGTTGGGTCAGGGTCAAGATAGTTGGAGTTATTGAAACCAAGCTCTTGAAATTTTGATTTTTATTTCCAATCGCCTTATGAGGCTATTGCACCTCTGCATTTCTACAGCCCTGACCTTTTCTTTCACTTCCTCCATAAAAATCTTTAACCTATCAGGTTCTGTCTAATTAATTTTATTTTAATAATAGTATAATACTTAGCCATCACAAGTTCACAACAAAAGAAAAGAGAGACATAAATGTTCATTCTTGTTTGCATTGGATTCTTCGGGTTGTTTCAAGTTCCTTATACAGAATAATATTCATAAAAAAGTGATTTCATAAAATGATAGGAAACGTCTTACAAGAACAAAATGGACAATAAGGAATAAACCAAAGAAGATGATTCAATCAATAAATTGGCTTGCTAAAGTTCGTATGGATAAAACCCAGATGTATAAAATCCCTATTTTACTATTACATTGCTTGAATTCTATGCTTTTAGGTTCTCATTGTATTTAAACTGTAGTGTTTTAATTTTTGCCTTTAAAGTTTGCAGTCAGAATTTAGTGATAAAAATTTATTGTCATAGGGATAGAAAATTTTCATAATTTTTTTTAGAGATAAAATTTTGATAATTGAAAGTTTGTCTTTGTATAGGTATGATACACTTTAACAGTTTCTTATAAAAATTTAGCTTGAAACTACCCTTTATCAATTGGGTCATCATCTCTCATGATCATATATTGGTTTGTTGTAATTCTTATATATGATAAGCACAATATTGGTACACAAATTTTCAGCTTTTATTTTTAATGAAAAACATTCATTCTTCTATATTTATAATAGTTGATATTTTGTACATTTGTCTGTTAATTACAGGAGTATTCTTTAATTCATTGCATAGTGTGGCGAGAGAATTCTCTCAAAACATGGATGCCAATGAAGATTTGAGTCCTAGATTCATGGATGTTAATGAAGATTTGAGTCCTAGAGTCATGGATGTCAATGAAGATTTGAGTCCTAAAGTTGGTAAGGAATTCGATACATTAAAAGATGCATGAGAATTTTGGCTAAGATATGGAAGGCAAATGAGCTTTGATGTTAGAAAACATTACATAAAAAAAAGTAGAAGGATGGAAAGATAACATCAAGGGGATTTGTATGTGCAAAGTAGGGCATTCGTGGTCCAGAAAAAGAAGATATGATTCGCACTCGTAACCGAGATGATACAAGGACTAATTGTCCTGTAAAACTATATGTTTCATTAGTGTAAGAAACTAGAAAGTATAAAGTGACTGATTTTATTGAAGAACATAATCACACTCTTCATCTATCAAAAACAATTTATATGATAAGATGTCAATGGAGAATCTCAGAAGTTCATGCAGAATTGATTGAGTTAGCATGCTCTTCTGGAATCAAGCCAAAAGCATCGCATGAGTTAATGAGTAGAGAGGCTGGTGGGAGAGCTGATTTTGGATTCATTGAGCTTGATCGGCATAATTATCTTAGAACAAGACGACAAAAAAATTTGATATATGGTCAAGCTGCATGCTTATTAGGATACTTTCAAGAACAACTGACTACAAATCCAGCCTTTTAATATGTAGTACAATTAGATAATGTTGAGCAGATTATAAATTTTTTTTGGCTTGATGCTAGAATGATTATTGATAATGATAATTTTGGTGATGTGGTGGCATTTGACACTACATATGGTACTAATAAAGAGTTAAGACCATTAGGGGTGTTTACCGGTTTCAATCGCCATAGAGGGTTAATGGTTTTTGGGGCTGCTCTTTTATATGACGAAATGGTGGATTCATTTAAGTTGCTTTTTGAAAGCTTTCTAGTTGCACATGCAGGTAAAAAACCTAAAGCAATTTTTACAGATCAAGATCCTGCAATGGCAAAGACATTGAATGAGGTAATGCCTAACACTTACCATTGATTATGTACTTGGCACATAATGCAAAATGGGATAAAACATTTGGGGAAATTTGATAAAAGATGGTTCTTCTTTTCTTCAAGTAGTTAAAACTTGTATGTTTGAGTTTAATGATGAAATTAAGTTTGAAAAAACATGGGAGGACATGATTGACACTTATGCTATTCACGATCATAGTTGGTTGGAAAGTATCTACAAATTGAAAGGAAAATGGGCAAAGTGTTACATGAAGAATGAATTTACATTGGGAGTGCAAAGTATCCAACTTAGTGAAAGTTTGAATAGAGATTTGAAATATTACTTGAAATTTGATTTGGATGTGGCATAATTGTTTGCTTATTTTGATCGGGTGATTGAGCAAAAATGAGAAAAAGAGTTACAAGCTGAATTTAATGCTAGGCAAAAATTTCTTCAGTTGGGCTTGAAAAATTCTCCCTTGTTGAAGAAAGCAGTATAAGTGTACACATCTACAATATTTCGAATGCTTTGTAATTAGTATAACTTGGCATCAGCAGTAAGGATAAAAAATTGGTAAGAGAACTTGTTAGTGCATACATACACTATTGAGTTTAGCAAGTACATAGTATCTTATGACATTGCAGATAAGACATTTTCATGTAGTTGTAGAAAGTTTGAAATAGTTGGGATTTTATGTTGCCATGTTCTAAAAGTCTTTGATTCCCTTGATATAAAAACAATTCCTGATATGTACATTTTGAAAAGATGGACAAGAGAGGCAAAAAGTGGATGTATCTTGGACAATAGGAGAATAAATGTGGAAGAGAATGTCAACTTGACTGCTACACAGCAGTATAGAAGATTATGTCCCAAATTGGTTCGGTTAGCTTCTCAAGTAGCAGACAATGAAGAGGCATTTTCTTTAATAGAGAAGATGATAGAGGAATATATAAAAAAAAGGTTGAAGATATTGCAACAAAAAATGTGGCTGGTCATCAATTGCCCCCATCAAATGCAATTGTGTAGTGGTAATGCAAATCTTGATCCTAACAACATTTGGAAAATTTGGTTGAAAGGGTTAAATGTCTTAAGAAAAAAGAAGGTCGCAAGGGTGGAAAACAAAATAAAAGTTGGGTTGAGAAGCAAAAAAGAAGAAGGGTAGAGCTGAATCAAAGAGATTAGTCAACAATTTTCCAAAGCAAATATTATTTATTTATTTTTATCCTCTACTAAGTTTCTATTGTTTGTAAAACTTTTATATTCTTTTGGCTAATAATAATATTTATGTCTTTCATAGGAACTTGGTTTTGCTTCTAACATACAATATAATAATTATGGCTCACATGGAGAACATTATTTACATCAAGCAAGAGTTTATTTATTTATTTAATTTTTTAATTCGTAGTAGAATAACTTATAGATAATTTGTGCAGTTGGAAGTTGTACTACACTTGCCTTTTCATTTGTGAATTTATTAATAAGGTTTTCATTTTTTTGATATAGCAGACTTATCCTGTTAGCCTTTCCACACCAATGATGACCTCTGAATTGGGACCAATTCATAGTTGCCAAACTAGTTTCATGTCATTCTTAAGGGTAAACTTACTTGTTAACATGTTTTGCACTTACAAGTAATTAGATGATTTCTTAAACTCTCTTTTATAATCATTATGATTACTTAAGCACCATTAACTCCATTATTGCCTCAAGTATCAAATTATGCAGATGTTGGTCAGGTAAAATGTAAACGTTGTCATATTTTGAATAAACTTACCTTTTTACTAGTTTTGCAATTATAATTTATAAGTAATTAGATTATTATGTATATTGTCTCTCTTATAATCATTGTGATTACATGGACACCATTAACTCCATCATTGTCTCAAGTATCAAATGATGCGAATGTCTGTCAGGTAACATGTAAATGTTTTCATACATGAAATTTTGAATAAACTTACTTGTTTATAATTTTTATGTTTTGTAGTCATAAGTAGCTAGAATATTTCTTAGATTTTTACTCTTATAATCATTGTGATTACATTGGCAGCATTCATTACTACCACCTTCACTCCATTGTCGTCTCAAGTATCAAATCTTGTGAATATTGGTTAAGTAAAAAATAAATTTTTTCTTACATATTTATCAAATAAATTTATTTATTTATATATATACACATGGAAATGAAGTTAGGTTCAATTATGCACTAACTTCATGTGTTGAAAATACAAATGCTTGCCTGCAAACTTAAAACTTTTTTGGTATGTAAAAAAGTAATAAATGGTAAGCTCAATTATAGTGAAATTTTCTCATGTTTGTTTAAGTTCAAAATGTAACTTGATTTACTGTGCACCCTTGGTGTGGTGGTCACTCCACAAATATCAATGCTTGTGGGGTGTGGGGGGAAAAGGCTGGGATTTAAGTCTTCAAGAGGGAGCTTCACACACATATAAACTTAGATTAGGCTAGAGGAGAAATTCTATTTTGTATCCAACAAAAAAAATGTAACTTGATTTTGTTGACATCTTTCAGGCTAATATTGATTTTGTAGTATGAAGGACAACATTTTTTGACAGTTTGTCTGAGAGTATATTGCATAGTGGACATGGCTAATATTGCACAGTGGAAATGGCTTGGACAACATTTTTTGGCAAGTTGTTTAAAAGTATATTGCATAGTGGACACGGCTAATATTGCACAATTGACAGTTTTTTTTTTTTTTGCATAGTTTTTTGAACAACGTATCTAACAACTTAGATAATTGATTGCACATGCAGCAAATTTTTTGATAATTTTTTGTAACTAAAGAAGCTACTCAAACATGTTAAACATGTTAGATTGTACAAGTGCATGTTTGAGTAACATCTAGTTAGCCATTAATTATATATACAAGTGATTAATATTTTTAAATGCAATGGCATGTACTAAACTATTGTTTATTTTTTGAATGCAAGTGATTAATACTTTTAATGCTTCATCACATATACGTGCTTGCTTCATCGCAACAAAAAAATAATTTGTTTGTCTTTCATGTCATGTTTGGGTGTGATTTATATAATTTATGAGGTTTGGTGCTAGTTCTGTTGTATTTACTAATGTGTATAGGGCTTTAAGTTATGTTTTGATGACAATAGAATTTTCTTTCTCATCAATTAAAAGTGAATTGTGAGATAATTGATCAACTGCTTTCCTAAATTTGGGAGTGAGTGGCTACATATGTATTGTCATAAATGTTTTTATTCCTCTGTTCTTAGGGGATGTTTTGGCGTTAACATTGCTAATTTTCTGCATAGACCATTGTTTCCAAAACTCTATATGCCAATTAACTTTGTTGATTTTGGCATTAACTTTTGGCTTTAGAAGGATCGGTCATACAACAAAAAAATTGAAGCATGACCATTCTCAATTGAGGAGCATCTGCAGTATCTACTGTAAATTTGTTGCGGCTGGCAGCATTCAAACCTCATATTACTTATTTTAAAGAATGTAAAATTGCTGCACAAGTAATATATAACGGTGCTAGTTTCTCCAGGTTATGGCCTTTGATTTTGTTAGCAATAAATATGTTAGGATTGCTTGAAGTATCTTATAAATCTTTAAGAAACTAATCCTTAGTTGTTTCAGTGACTCCAAATCAGTCATCACAAAGTACTTATATAAAAGGCACAACCAGAGCGCATAAAAGCTAATAATTTCGTCTCAAAGACAAGCTAATAATTATGGTTCTCATACCATCTAGTGATAAGAAAAGGAAAAAACCATTTATGCTAGTAGTAGGGCCACTAGATTCACTTGTTATAAACAACAAAAATTCATTGAAATTTTTATCCACAACCAAATGAACAAAACCTAAAACAAAGAGGCTTTATAGCTTAGCTAAATTAGCTTCACAATATATATATATATATGTGTGTGTGTGTGTGTGTGTGTGTGTGTGTGTGATTTCAGTGTTTCAAGAAAGCCGAAAGAGCTACATCTTGATTATGATCCCAACTAAAATAGATATGAGTCATGTTCTTTATATCTAAAATTTCATGAACAATTTCTCCAAAAAAAAAAAAAATCATGAACAAAGCCAGCTTAATGGTCTTCACTAATCCCTCCAGCACCCACCTTTTCTCGCTCTCAGGGATCAAAAGAAGAATAGCATACCTATAATCATGTCATTCAACATGACAAAAGAACAAAAGAGTGATTTCATGGAAAAACATATATCAAAATTTCCAATTAACAGCAAGCATGGGTAAAGCCATAAGATCATTATCATTAGTAATTATGTAAGTTTGTTGAGGGTTTAGCTTAGGAACTTCCATATTAAGAAATCAGCTAAGGGATGAAAATTAAAAGTGAAATACATAGCAGATCATATAGTCCCAATGTTCATGATATGCATTTAATTTGAGATGACTAATTTCTTAAGTGTGAGAGAGAAAGAATTTGATTGAAATTTTCTGCTTGTCTCTTATTCATTCCTTGCTATATTTACATACACTTCTGATAACAATAACAACCAATTCAAATAATTCAATCAATTCAAACAGTTGTAACAATTGGCTGAGTAAGATAACAACAATATCCTACAGCCAACCTAATTACCTAATCTATATAACACAGATTGAAAGAATGCAGTTGAAAGATACTTCAAAAATATGTCATAACACAAGTTATGAGATTTCAGCCAGTCACATTTTCTATAAAAACCAAAATTTTTAATAGCAAATATGATATTATTATTATTATATATTAAAACAGAGTAAATATGATATCAAGAATCAAAAGAAGACAAGGATAACTATAGTAATCCCAATTAAGAGGCCCCACTGCAATCTTGCTAAATTCAACAGAACTTGCTTCTATGCCAGAAAAAATGTATCCCTTTTGACTAAGAAAAGGATTATTGTTAGTGCTATAAATTAAATCACACAATCAATAGAAATCCCCAAAAATTTGAAGCTGGAAAAAATTACCCATTTTGCGAAGAACAAGAAATTTGTGGAGTCGCCATAACTAGTATTGCTCAGCCACATCAAACCCCATTGATGAAATATAGATCACTAGTAGAAGTATAGAAAAAATCAAACTTGATAGGTCATAAACTGAATGACCCCTTGTGATTAAACTAATTAATTAATTAGCCAAGTTATTAATTAATCAATTTATCATGCAAACACGTGGAAGCACAAACAAATCACCAATAAACTAATTGAGCAGCGAAAATTAAATAACACAGTGATTTGTTTACGAATGGGAAAAACCCTTATGGCAAAAACCTCACCGGGTGATTTTTAGGTCACCACTCTCGAAACTCCATTATTATCAAATCAAACGGTTACAAGTAAAGGAATCCTAAGTACCTTACCAACCTATAGTTGAACCCTTACCCTAATACCCAATTGGAATTGATCTGTAGTGACAGTTCCCACCTTTGATGCATGGCTCCCAAGTACATGACTAACCAATGCGCGGATCCCAGTACGCGACTTCAACACCAACCTAGAAGGAGAGGTTTGCTGCAAAGTTCTTCAGTTCATCCTACACGATGAAGATCAGGAAGATGCTTGGTCACAAAACCTTTTGGTGCAAATACACAGCAACTTCTTCAGAGAAGATGAACTAGGTCAAGAACTTCATCTTTGATCACAATTGCTTGAACAGAGTTTGCTCAATGCTTGTGCAACTTGTGTACAATTTGACGGCTCTTAAAATAATCTTTTTATATGTCTAGGGTTAGGAGAAAAGAAAGCCTAAAGATGCATTCACGGATCCCAAGAAATCATATCAGAAAATTTGATTTTATAAATTTTGACAGATAGCTAGGAGTCGAGAGCAATCGGGCAGGTGTTGAGCTTTAATGAAATTGCACTTCAGCTTGTCTTGGACAGACTTGATGACTTCAACACTTGATCTTGAAACCTTGTTTTTTGAAGTATTAAAAATACCTAGAACTACCTAATTACAAGTAGAGTGCATTTTGTCAAAGGATTAGCCAACTTACATAAACAAATGACATATGTTCTTAATAAGTGAAAACACATATGTCCTAACAATCTCTCCCTTTGGCAATCCGTGACAAAACCACAACAAACAAATGAACATATGAGAGAAGTCATAAATCACTCAACTCATATTCACTTGTTGAATACAACAAAATCTATCCTATCACAAACCCTTGAAAAACTTTGCGAGAAAAGAGTTTATGGCAAGTAGACTTTGACAACCTGTATTTCTGAAACACTTTAAACAAAACTCATCAAGGCATCTTGTGTGAAACAGAAATAATAGATTGCATACAATTTTAAGGAATATGTGTATAAAGATAGAGAAGAAATAACACATGAAGAGATAGGTGAAAGAAACATACATCCACATATATAGAGAAAATAATTACAATGTATGTAAAACTAGTCACAAGACCTCATATACAAGAGCAATGTATCTAAAAAGAAAGAAAAGAAAAGATACACATAACCTCACTACATCCCTCAAAAATCAACACTCCCCCTACCAAAAATTTCCAATACTAACTCTTCCCCTAAGATGACTACTCTCATATCCCCAAAACTACTTTCCCTTTTTATCACGAGTGACAAAGGGTAAAATGTCAAGTAGACATCTCATCAGTAAAGCTATCATCTCCATCATCATCATTTGAAGCATCATCGTTCTCGTCATCCTCATCCTCAGAATCAGAAGCTGCTGGAGAAGGTGGTGAAGGAGTAGCCTTAGGAGCAAAACCACCCATGGTCGCCTGCCATCGTGTAATACGACCAACATAAATATTCACCTGATACAACTCAGTGAAGAGTGTATCGAGGTGAGCATCCATGTGCTGCAGCTGCACTATGATGTCTTTGAGAGATACATCGCCCATAGAGGAAGAAGGAGCAGATGTAGATGGAGCAGATCTGGATGGAGCTGAACGGGAGAGAGGAGTGAAATCCGACTGTCTTGACCTAAACTGAGCCTCACTATGTTTTACGATAGCGGCATCTATGGCACAAATGTGTATAAAGTGGTTGGACGCAGGAAAAGGGATAGAAAAATGGCGTAAGATCCTCGTGATAGCGGAAGGAAAGATGAGCTTATCATGGGATGCCAAATCTAAATGAACATCTATGATAAAAGGAATGAAATGAGAAGTAAAATCTATAGTCAGATGTTCAAGAAGAGGTAACAAAAATTGAGCACGAGGCTATGTGATGGAGTTGTAGTGAGAGAGTAGATGGAGTACAAAAGTCATCACCATGTTTAAGAATCTAGGACCTTTAGCAAAAGGTCTACACGATGTATACTGATGTTTACCCCAAATAGTGAGGCGCTCACAAAAAGCAGAAATGAGCTCATCTTTGGACACAGTCCTCAGACGCTTACAAGAAGGATAGTCAGAAAACTCTATCCTAGGAACTCGAAACACATCCGCAACTAGCTACAGTGTGATAGGGATGCACATACCTCGAACGTGAGTGAAAAAAAGAGGTACTGAACGATCGATCCCGTGCATGTTGTAGTAAAACTCCTGAATAAGCACGAGAGGACATGTGATTGGGACATCACACAGTGACTTCCATCCCCTACTGTGAATGACAGAGGGAAGGTCAGTGTCAGTGAAGTTTGCCAAAATGACTTGGTGTTCTGAATGAACACCTCGTCTAGAAAAATTCTCCAAAAATGCCTTGTGGGCATCCTCATCACGGAATCGAAGATTAAGAGGAGCAGAATTAGAAGAGGAAGAAGCTCCAGAATGCAGAGGGTTTCGAGCCGGAGTGGATTTACGCTTAGGTGCCATAGACACTACTAACGTAAATAGAATGAGAAAGAGATAGAGAATGAGACAATCAGAATAGTCCCAAAATAGTTCACATATATCAAATATATTGAACAATGAGTACGTATGCATGGGGAATGCATGAACATGTGACATGCAAAGTAAAAAGTATCATGGGCTCAGCCCAATCCAATCCTACCAGCACACAAGCATAGAACACACATCTAAATGCATGAAAATACTATTCTAATGCACATGAAATGCAATGTATGACATTTTGAACACATTTAAGTGAAAACCCATCCCAAAATTTCAAGAAAAACTCATCAATTTTGAAAAACCCCAAAAATTTTCAAGAAACCCAAAACCTAAGATTCAAAACATGAAATGCATGAATAATGAAGGAAAAAGAGATCTTACCAAATGATTTGAAGCAAGGAATGGCCGAAAATCACGTGGGTTGAAGATTTTGAGTGAGAAAAAGGGTTTAGGGAGATAAACAGCCACGGATAGGTCGAGAGAGATCGAGAAAATGAAAACAGAATCGCGACAGCAGGTTATATAGGAGCATCAGTAAATCTTGATAGCTAAGGTATCGAGAGGTATCGAGGAAGCTGTTGAGGTAGGTGTCGAGAAAATGAACGTTGACAGATTAAGGTGTCGAGAGGTATCGAGGATCAAGAGTCACCTTCAAAGAACAGAAGCTCGATCGATCGACAAGTCATCGAGGAAGCAGAAAGTTTCTCGATTGGTCCACTAGGTGTTGAAGAGGTGTCAAGATTGCGATAAAAAAAAGGCTTGAGAGACTCGACAGATAACAAGGTATCGAAGAGGTGTCGAGAAGGTGTCGAGCCAGCTTTTAAAAGCAGTTTTTCGAGAAGTGAAAAACACAGACATGAATGCAATCCATCATGCACCTTAATCAATGATCCAATCAACATATTAAGCACATGGATCCTCAGAAACACACATACACACACACACACACACACACACACACTAAACAAGTCTAACCAATTTTATTTTTCAAAAACAAGTCAAGACAGTTTAGTGAGTATACATTAGCACATGTAAACACTTGTGATGGCCAAATTACATTGTACTTGCACATATATCAAGAGTAGCAAAGAATATTGCGTGTTGTGTGTGAAAAATATTGCAAGATTGCATATGTGTATACAAGTTATGACGATCTGAGATATGAGAAAATAACTTTAACTCACACATAATCATAACTGTTTGATGGAGACTATCGCCTTCGAGGTACATCTTATAACTCCTACATCTCCTAGAAAACACGCTTGCAATCATATTTAAAAGCATTTTTGATCTTTTTGCTTTTTATTTTTCTTTACATATTTTCTTTTATTTAGCATATCATGCATGAGCATATAAGAGAGAGAAAAGAAATACTCAAGATGTTAAGTATTTGACATTGCAATTTTGCTATATCGAAGCATACGGATATCTTTGACACTACACTTTTGCTATGCCGAAGCATACAGGTGTCATATTATGATTGGCAGGCAATAATGGTGAGATAGTTATTGATGCCTTTCTCTCAGGATTTTCTAGTCCTACCCGTCAAAAAGAGTGATATGAGTTATTAAGTTTAAGAGATAACTTAATCTTACTTATCACAAACAAGAGCCACAAAGCTCACTTGCTTAGTTGTGTATAGAGATGCTCATCTAAGTTACAAACGATACAAAGTTTAGAAACTTTGTTTCAATGGCCATCCAAGGTACACAAGTACCAAAGTACACAAAACACACACTGTTTTTGTATTTTTCTAATTTTTCAATTTTTTTTTTAAATTTTTATATCAAAAACAAAATAAACAAAACTGAAAGTAAATACACAAAAACATGTTAAACAAAGCAAAGTATAAAACTAGATTGACTCAAAATAAATGCAAAACACACAAGCAATGCAATAAACAAAAACAATAAGAAGAGAGAAGAAAGTGATGAAATCACTTAGAGTCCTTTTTCTTCCACACCTTAGAAGAACCTTTTCTTTGATTAAACCCTTGAATCAGCGGAGAGGGGGAAGAATTGAAACCGTTCATGTTCAAAAGGAACATGAGGGCTTTAAGAAGATCACCAAGAGGAGTAAGAGAGGATTGAAGTTGATTCTGGCTTCCATACGCAATCATGCCGTTGCTCTGTTGAGTGGCTAGCCACTTATAGCAATTTGGTCGAGTATGACCAGCAGCTCCACAATGATGACAGAGATGTTGCTTTTTTTGTTTAAGTTTTTGAGAGTTAGCCTTCTTAGCCCTAGGTTTTTAGCATCTTTCTGATCTTGCTTAGGGGGTGCTCCTAAGATAGATTTACCCTTGTCTAAGTTTTCACTAGCTAATTCAATTTTATCATCAGTGTTCTCACTTTCAGTGCTTTTAGCAAGAGAAACAAAAATAGTAGCACTAGTAGAAGCAATGTTAGAGGAAGAAAGACCATATCCTAAGCCTGTTCGATCCGAAGCAGATTTTTGATTGCTGAGCATCTCATTAAGTTTTGCATTTGAAGTCCTCTCCAATTGAGCTCTAACTTGAAACAGCTCTGTTTCAAGCTTCTTGGTATTCTCAGCCAAGAAATTGTTCTCAAACCTCACTGCACCAATCGTTTGATTAGCTTCATCAAACTTTGTGGAAAGTTCTTCACGATCGAGTTCCACACCACTGAGCTTCTTGGTGGCTAGCCTATATAGTTTCTCATGCTCCTTAGAGAGCTTGTATAGTTTCTCATAGGTTGAATGGATATCATCTTGATCATCCATCTTCTCACACTTAAGATCCACCAATTCTTCTTCTTCTTCCACTTCATCAACAATCCTTTCAGTAGGATTGACTATGGCAGTGAAGGCATTTAAGATTCCGTCATCCTCATTGTCGGAATCATCTTCAGACTCAGTGTCACTCAAGGTTGCAGCAAGTGCCTTACTCTTCCCAATACTCTTGAGATATGTAGGGCATTCATGCTTCATGTGCCTGAATTCATGACATCCAAAACATTTTGGTCCTGCCGAAACAGTGTACTGACCGCCATCCTTAGTATCCTTCTTCCCTTTGTCTTGGCTCTTAAATTAAGAAGAACTGGATTGTCTGCGGTCCTTGTCGAAGCTCCTTCCATTGACATTCTTTATAAACTTCTTGAACTGCCTTGTAATGTAGAACTTCATCTTGGAATCTTCATCATTTGAAGACTCATCTGTGTCACTGCTCTTTGCCTTCAAGGCCATGCTCTTGCCTTTACCCGACTTGGCAATCCTAGATAATCCTATCTCGTAGGTCTACAAGTTTCCAACCAGCTCAATTAAATGAATCTTGTCAATGTCCTTTGATTCCTCTATAGCAGTAATTTTCGCATGGAATCTCTCGGGTAGATATCTAAGCACCTTCCTTACAATCTTGGGTTCAAGGATGGTTTCCCCCAAATTAAAGGCTGAGTTCACTATGTCATTAAGCTTGGCATAGAACTCATCGAACGACTCATCCTTCTCCATTTTTATTTCTTCAAAGCTTGTTATGAGCTTTTGAAGCTTTGAATCCTTGAGCGCCTTTGTGCTGTCATAGGTTGTCTAGAGGATGGTCCATGCTTCCTTAGCAGTTTCAGTTGAGGATATTTTCTTGAACTCCTCATTAGTGACGGCACTAAACAACGCATTCAATGCCCTGCTGTTGAAGTTTGCCGCCTTGATCTTGGTTTCATCTCAATCGGTCGGCGCTTCCTTTGGCTTAGTCCAGCCAATCTCAACAGCTTGCCACACCTTTTCATCTAAGGACTACAAAAAAGCTCTCATGCATACTTTCTAGTATGCATAGTTAGTCCCATCAAATAAAGGAGGTATAATTAACGACTGTCTTCTATCCATGACAAACAGGGGTCAATGGATTAAACATAGTAAAGATTAAAATCTAATTAGAGTGTGCCTGCTCTGATACCACTTGATAGGTCACAAACTGAATAATCCCTTGTGATTAAACCAATTAATTAATTAGCCAAGTTATTAATTAATCAATTTATCATGCAAACACGTGGAAGCACAAACAAATCGCCAATAAACTAATTGAGCAGCGAAAATTAAATAACATGGTGATTTGTTTACGAATGGGAAAAACTTTTACTGCAAAAACCCCACAGGGTGATTTTCAGGTCATCACTCCTGAAACTCCACTATTATCAAATCAAGCGGTTACAAGTAAAGGAATCCCAAGTACCTTACCAACTTACAGTTGAACCCTTACCCCAATACCCAATTGGACTTGATCTGTAGTGACAGTTCCCACCTTTGATGCACGGCTCCCAAGTATGTGACTAACCAATGCGTGGATCCCAATACGCGACTTCAACACTAACTTAGAAGGAGAGGTTGGCTGCAAAGTTCTTCAGTTCATTCTGCACGATGGAGATCAAGAAGATGCTTGGTCACAAAACCCTTTGGTGCAAATACACAACAATTTCTTCAGAGAAGATGAACTAGGTCAAAAACTTCATCTTTGATCACAATTGCTTGAACAAAGTTTGCTCAATGCTTGCACAACTTGTTTACAATTTGACTGCTCTTAAAATAATCCTTTTATATGTCTAGGGTTAGGAGAAAAGAAAGCCCAAAGACACATTCACGGATCCCAAGAAATCAGATCAGAAAATCTGATTTTATAAATCTCAACAGATAGCTAGGTGTCGAGAGCTATCGCGCAGGTGTTGAGCTTTAATGAAATTGCACTTCAGCTTGTTTTTCTTGGACAGACTTGATGACTTCAACACTTGATCTTGAAACCTTATTTCTTGAAGTATTAAAAACACCTAGAACTACCCAATTACAAGTAGAGTGTGTTTTGTCAAAAGATTAGCCAATTTACATAAATAAATGACATATATTCTTAACAAGTGAAAACACATATATCCTAACAAAACCCCAAGGGATAAGCCTACTGTTGACCCTGCTCTCTTTTTACCCAATGGAGTGTCTATTTTACAAAAGTAATTTTTATTTCGATTCGATGCATACAAAAGAGAGAACTCACCTACCCAAAAAAAAAAAAAAAAAAAAAAAAGAAAAGAAAAGAAAATAAAAAAAAAAAAAAAACCTTTAAAATTTATTTTGTTAAATGCATCAATAGTATTGTGCGATCGTAAATACCTATTAAGTTAAAAGAAAATCTTTTTAAGATTGTTATAAGACTAGCTCTACTCTTTGGTACCAAAGTTGGGTTGTTAAGGAACATGTTTATAAAATGAGTGGCTGCAATGAGAATGTTAAGATTGATTAGTGGAAATACAAATCAAAATAAGATTCAAAATGAGAAAATTCGTTTAAAAATAGGAGTTTAAAGATAGGGGTTGCCGTATTGATGATGAGGGAGAGTTGCTTGAGATTGTTTAGTCTTGTGCAGAGGAGAGCGATTAAGTTGATTTAAGTTGAGGGAATGAAAAAAAGATAGAGCAAGACTTAAATAACAATATTAGAAGCACTAATAAAAAAATAACAGTACAAGTAGTAAAAAATTACTTGTCAATTAGGGAGGTACCAAAGAGTATAATTTTGGATGAAATAAAATGGCAGAAAAGAATACATGTGGTCGACCTTAATTAATTTGTTGAGGATCCATGGCAGACTCCAAAATTTTGGACTAAGACTTGGTTATATTTTTTAATGTCATGGGTTGGTTAAGGTGGTTCCATTACATTATATTATTCATGTTATCAATTTTGGATTGTGATTCTTCCTATTAAATTTTGTTAATTAATGATCCTGTGGTCTATGCAGATCCTAGATGAAATGCCTGTCTTTTACAACCTAAATGCCGTTGAAAAGCGTGAAGTTTTAATTGTTATTTTGCAAATTGTGCGCAATCTCGATGATGCATCACTTGTAAAAGCGTGGCAACAAAGCATCGCTCGGACTAGATTATTTTTCAAACTCTTGGAGGAATGCTTAGTTCTTTTTGAGGTTGCTACTTTGTTCAAAACTTTACTTCCTCTTTGATGATGCAATTTGAGTTCTGTCAGTTAATTTTACTTCTTGTTTTGGTGATCACATAGCAACATTGATACTCTTATCATTTTCATCATCATTGATTTTTAATTTTATATCAAGTCTATATTTTATTTGTTTTAAGACTTTAAAGTTAAATTAGAAGCATGAATATTGTCTGATTTCATTAAGGCAAAACATTGAAGATAATAGAGTTACTTCCAACAAATTGTAGTGGTTGACTTCTAACAGCAATTGACTGTGTGGACATAATTATATATATATATATATATATGTTCCTCCTGGCTTGTGTGTTGCTACTTTTTCCCATTTTAAAACTTATCTTGAAGAAGTTAGAGTGTAGATGTTTTTCATTAAGCTTAAATTTTGGGTCTCAAAGAAGTCCACATAGTACAGGTATTTTGAATCCCTTATTGGTAAAATCGTAACTGTTTCCACCCTGTGGTTAATGCTTTTGGAAATTATGTACTTTATTGTCTCTTTCATGAACAAAATATTTTTGAGGCTCTCTTTTTTTGGGCCCTTCACAATTGATATATGTTTTTGTATGAGTCCTTATTGAAGTTGCATTTTGTATCACATTTTGTTGTTCTGGCTCCTGCTCTAATTACATTACCCTTAAAACTAATTGTTGATTATGTACTTTTACAGCATAGAAAACCTGCTGATGGCATGCTCATGGGCTGTAGTTCTCGCAGCCCAGTTGGGGATGGGCCTGCTTCCCCCAAGTACTCTGATAGACTTTCTCCTGCAGTTAACAATTATCTATCTGAGGCATCAAGACAAGAAGTCAGAGTAAGTTAGTTTTACTGTTAAAGTTCTGAAAATCAATGTTTTGTTGTTTTTTGTCCATTATTTGCCTTTTGTTATTCATTCATCGATTGTAATGTTGACTTTACATCCATTGAATATTTACCTTCATCGGTCAGTAGTTTCTTGGTTATTCTTTGTGCAATTTATTTATATTTATGGTATAGATCATATTCATTGTATCCTCAATACGCCTTGAAACTCTAATGCAGCCTCAGGGAACACCTGAAAATGGTTATTTATGGCAGAGAGTGAATTCCCAATTAAGCTCCCCTAGCCAGCCATATTCCTTGAGAGAAGCTCTGGCTCAGGCACAGTCTTCTAGGATTGGAGCTTCTGCACAAGCACTTCGAGAATCTTTGCACCCGATATTGAGACAAAAATTGGTACAGTTTTGGATAGGATGGGAATGTTGGTACACTTTACAAGCACTTGTTTGATTGCTGCAACAGCACCATTTACTCCAAGAAATGACTATTATTTTTGTTTTACATTTATTGTAGCTATTTTAGGCCACTGATAATTTCACATTCACTTCAGGAGCTTTGGGAAGAAAACTTGAGTGCTTCTGTCAATCTCCAGGTTTTGGAAATAACAGAGAAATTTTCCATGATGGCTGCCTCCCATAGCATCTCTACTGACTATGGAAAACTTGATTGTATAACAGCCATATTAATGAGCTTCTTTTCCCGAAATCAACCTCTGTCTTTCTGGAAAGCTTTGTTTCCTGTCTTCAACAATGTCTTTGATCTTCATGGAGGAACTCTAATGGCAAGGGAAAATGATCGTTTCTTAAAGCAAGTGACTTTCCATCTACTTCGACTTGCAGTTTTCCGAAATGAAAGCGTCAGGAAAAGGGCTGTTATTGGGCTCCAATTACTTGTGAAGGTATGCCCTTTGAAGTTCATAGATTGCTGCTTTTGTTCTTAACTTACATTATTTTATTTATATGTTGTGCAGAGTTCCTTCTATTGCTTCATGCAGACAGCAAGGTTAAGGGTCATGCTGATTATCACATTATCGGAGCTGATGTCTGATGTGCAAGTGACTCAGATGAAGCCTGACGGAACGCTAGAGGAAAGTGGTGAAGCACGACGGCTTAGAAAATCTTTGGAGGAAATGTCAGATGAAGCTAAAAGCCCCAACCTATTGAGGGAGTGTGGACTTTCTGATAGTGCTCTGGTAACAATTCCAGAAAGATCGGAAGAGAACAGGTGGTCCTGGTCAGAGGTGAAATATCTCTCTGACAGTCTTCTTCTTGCCCTTGATGGAAGCTTGGAGCATGCACTATTGGTAAGTTTTTAGCAATATTTGCATCAGCTTTGAGTTTGAGAAACAGTCAGAATAATTACTCAATTAACAAGCACTACGCCTTGACCCTATTAGGATGGGAATGTTGCACTAATCAGGGTTAAGGGTTGATACCTCACATCCCAAGACGAGACTGACATCTTTTTCAAACTTCTGTTTTACATTCTTGCTTTCATTGTAACTGGCACATCTTGTGTGGACATTTAACATTGCTTCTAATTCATGGTGGGAGATAAGTCTTATAGAGCTGCTTATTTTCATATATTACTTTATCTGGGTTTGTAATTTTACCAGTAGGTTATAGTATAAGTATTTTTGCTTTGGCAGAATTATGTCTTCTTTCATCAAAGTCAAAGTAACCTACAGACACATGTAAAGTTGGACACTTAAAAGGACACATTTCCTAGAAGTACTAGTAACTTTTGACAATTTACATGTACTTGAAACAAACTTAAATATTCTTAAAAATCCTTTCTATAAACTGATAGGGAGCCCCTTCCCTTGCCAGTCCTTACCCTGCACTTCCCACCTTAAAGTAGGCCTGTGCTACTGCCAGGTATGCTGGAATGGTGAGGGATCAATTTAAAGAGGTGACCTGATAATCTACTCCCTATTGGCACAGGGATGGGATTTTATTTGGGCAAGTGGCATATATAGATTTTGGGAATAGGGTTAAGGTCAAGGTAGGGTCTTTGCAGTGCCAACCCAATAGCGTTTAGTCAAATTTATGTGGATTTTTGATAGAATGCTTTTGAAACACGAGGTAAGTTATTATTACAAATACAATTATATTTGACAACTGCCATGGAGTGGATGCTGTGGGATATTGGGTTGATGAGAAAGAGAGGAGCTTCATACACACAGAGACATATCTTTGTTACCATTACTCTTAAGGAAGTTTGTGCATATTTGACAAATGGGATTGAAGGAATTTTTCCAATTTTGAATGTGGTTATTACATTCCTACTTTCTTGTCCTGATGAGTAAATGTTATTGAACTAGCAAAAATAATACTATCATTTTCCCCCTTCTGTCACAGGGATCTGTGATGACTATGGATAGATATGCAGCTGCTGAAAGTTTCTACAAACTTGCAATGGCATTTGCGCCTGTCCCAGATCTTCACATAATGTGGTTGCTACATTTATGTGATGCACATCAGGAAATGCAGTCTTGGGCTGAAGCTGCCCAGTGTGCTGTGGCTGTTGCTGGTGTTGTGATGCAGGTAGTAAACTGTTATTGGAGCTTGTGGTTCAACCACCCTCAGTCCTTATATGGAAAGTTGACCTTAGAAAATCTGCCTAACTATTTCCCCATTTTCTCACCTTGTACAGTGCAGAGCTGTAAAATTGACTTCATGATTTGCTTACTGTTGCTTAAATATTAACTGCCTTTCGCTCATATGTCTAATTAAATTTATTGTAGGCCCTTGTGGCTAGAAACGATGGTGTTTGGAGCAAGGATCATGTAACTGCTCTTCGTAAAATTTGCCCAATGGTGAGCAATGAGATCACATCAGAGGCTTCTGCTGCTGAGGTAGAGGGATATGGTGCTTCAAAGCTCACAGTTGACTCCGCAGTGAAGTACCTTCAGCTTGCTAATAAGCTTTTCTCTCAAGCTGAGCTCTATCACTTCTGTGCCAGCATTCTCGAGCTTGTAATTCCAGTTTATAAAAGCAGGAGGGCATATGGGCAGCTGGCTAAATGTCACACATTGCTCACTAGTATCTATGAATCAATTCTTGAGCAGGAATCAAGCCCAATTCCATTCACTGATGCTACATACTATCGGGTAGGATTCTATGGTGATAGATTTGGGAAGCTTGATAGAAAGGAGTATGTATACCGGGAGCCCCGTGATGTTCGGCTAGGTGACATAATGGAGAAACTTAGTCATATATATGAGTCTAGGATGGATGGCAATCACACTTTACACATTATTCCAGATTCGAGACAAGTGAAGGCAGATGAATTACAGCCTGGAGTCTGCTACCTGCAGATAACTGCTGTTGATGCAGTAATGGAGGATGAAGATTTGGGAAGTAGAAGGGAAAGGATCTTTTCACTTTCCACTGGAAGTGTCCGTGCACGTGTGTTTGACCGCTTTTTGTTTGATACCCCATTTACGAAAAATGGCAAGACCCAGGGCGGATTGGAAGACCAATGGAAGAGGCGAAGTGTGCTTCAGACTGAGGGCTCCTTCCCTGCCCTTGTGAATAGGCTCTTGGTAATTAAATCTGAATCTCTTGAGTTCTCCCCAGTAGAAAATGCAATTGGAATGATTGAAACTCGGACAGCTGCACTACGAAATGAGCTTGAAGAGCCTCGCAGTTCTGAAGGTGATCAACTCCCTCGTCTCCAGAGTCTACAGAGAATTCTTCAAGGCAGTGTTGCTGTTCAAGTAAGTTGTTAAGTTCGGTTTTTTAATTTCTGTTTTCTGTATTGTCAATTTTAACAATATATATTGCTGACTTCCAGATTCTGAGTAATTAGAATTACCTTATGCCCATTCTTTTTGAAAATGCGCTGTAATCAAACTTATGCGTTGCTTATTATTTTCTAAGTGCTCTTGGCCAACTACCTGTGCAGGTGAACAGTGGAGTCCTAAGTGTGTGTACGGCCTTCCTGTCTGGTGAGCCCGCAACGAGGCTGCGTTCACAGGAATTGCAGCAACTCATTGCTGCACTTCTTGAATTCATGGCTGTTTGCAAGCGGGCCATTCGGGTACACTTCAGATTGATTGGAGAAGAAGACCAGGAATTCCACACACAGCTTGTGAATGGATTTCAGTCCCTCACTGCAGAGTTATCTCATTACATCCCTGCCATTCTCTCAGAGCTTTGACAATGTTGTAGCATTATATGTTTTTGGTTCTGCTTGATGTGTCCATATTATTTGTTTTCTTATTATTTTTTTCAATGATGTACAAATATGTGTATACTAACTTTAGTAGGTGATGTTCAGAAAATGAAAATTTGCTAGTCTGTCTCTCTCTCTCTCTCTCTCTCTCTCTCTCTCTCTCTCTCTCTATTGCTCTTGGCCAACTACGTGTGCAGGTGAACAGTGGAGTCCTGAGTGTGTGTACGGCCTTCCTGTCTGGTGAGCCCGCAACGAGGCTGCGTTCACAGGAATTGCAGCAACTCATTGCTGCACTTCTTGAATTCATGGCTGTTTGCAAGCGGGCCATTCGGGTACACTTCAGATTGATTGGAGAAGAAGACCAGGAATTCCACACACAGCTTGTGAATGGATTTCAGTCCCTCACTGCAGAGTTATCTCATTACATCCCTGCCATTCTCTCAGAGCTTTGACAATGTTGTAGCATTATATGTTTTTGGTTCTGCTTGATGTGTCCATATTATTTGTTTTCTTATTATTTTTTTCAATGATGTACAAATATGTGTATACTAACTTTAGTAGGTGATGTTCAGAAAATGAAAATTTGCTAGTCTGTCTCTCTCTCTCTCTCTCTCTCTCTCTCTCTCTCTCTCTCTCTACCGAAAATTCCCATTTGGTGGGATAGTAAAATTGCAGCCGTAATTTCTGCTGATATCATAGTTTGGAGGATTGAGTAAACAAAGAAAGCTTATAATAAAAAATTGAAGTGCAAAAGTTGCAATTAGATATTTCTCTATATTACTATTTATGTGCAATTTTATCTCGCACACATTGCATCTTCCTTCGTTATTTTTGTCGTACTGAGTAAACCTTCCTCTTGAATCTATTTTTGATTATACTGCGTCACTTGATGCTGCATCACACGGCCGTGGCAGCAAAAAGCATCGCTCGGAAAGACTTAGATTATTTTTCAAACTCTAAGGTTGCTACTTTGTTCAAAACTTCACTTCCTCTTGATCATGGGATTTGAGTTTGTGGGTAAGTTAATGTCACTTCTTGTTCAGGAAATCGCATGGCTATGTTGATACTGTTATCATTTTCATCATCAATGATTTTCAATTTTATATTTTAGGCGGAAAGCACATTTTAGTCATTATATTTTATTTTTATCGCTTTTAGTTCCTATCTTGAAAAACAGTTCTCGTTTTGGTCCCTGCCGTTACATCATAAACGGATATTGCTGACGTGGCAAACGGCAATAATAAATAATATTTGTTTAATGTCTACGTGGCTTAATTAATAATAAAAAAAGTTTTTTGGCATTAAAAAATGCCACGTTAGCATCTAAATTAAAAAAAAAAAATTTTATTACTTTTAACTAAATAAAAAAAAAATTAAAAACAGAATTAAAAACAAAAAATTGTATGAATTGAGATATGAGTGGATTTTGAACCTAAAAATTTTGAAACTCAAAAAATTATCTTTTTTTTTTCCTTCTTTTTGGGAAGAATACAAAGAACTCTAAACAGAACATGAATTCATGTTCTTCAAGCTCTGGATAGCCTTAAATGGAAAAAAAATAAACAAAACAAATATTATGTCGAAGTGCCCCATACTATCTCACCCGAAGAGCCCCATACTTTCTCAAAAAAAAAATCTAACCTGATTCAAACACAACCCAAATTTAAAGCCCCCTCCTCTCTCTCTCTCAGATCAAGACTCATGGCCTCCTCAAAGCCCCTCTCTCTTCAGATCAAGACCCAATCATCTTCATCAAGCTCTCTTCTCACACAAACCCTTGGCTCTCTCTTTCTCTCTCTCTCTCGATCTAAACCCTCGGCCACTGTTGTATGGTGTTTGGATTTGAAAACCATAAACCAAACCCAGAAAGGACCCACTCCCGTTCGTAGCTGTGGTGGTCAACGGTGAAGGATTAAAGCTTGTGGATGTGGATGTGGTGGGTTTGAAGATTTTGGATCATTGGTTTGAGTTCAGTTTTGGATCGTTGGGTTTTAAATCACGGATCGTTGTGATTTTGTGTTTGGATTGTTGGGTTGTTGCTGAAGATGGATTGATGGGTTTGTGTTTGTATTTGTGTTTGTTTTCTTGCTAATTTTTGGGTATGTGTTTTCTTTTTTGTGTTTGGTTGACAAGAGAGATCTACTGCTGGGTTTGTGTTTGTATTCTTGCTAGAGACCGGTTTGTGTTTTTGTGTTTGGCTGACAAGAGAGATCCACTGCTGGGTTTGTGTTTGTGTTCTTGCTGGAGTGGCCACTGTTGTATGGTGTTTGGATTTGAAAACCATAAACCAAACCCAGAAAGGACCCACTCCCGTTCGTAGCTGTGGTGGTCAACGGTGAAGGATTAAAGCTTGTGGATGTGGATGTGGTGGGTTTGAAGATTTTGGATCATTGGTTTGAGTTCAGTTTTGGATCGTTGGGTTTTAAATCACGGATCGTTGTGATTTTGTGTTTGGATTGTTGGGTTGTTGCTGAAGATGGATTGATGGGTTTGTGTTTGTATTTGTGTTTGTTTTCTTGCTAATTTTTGGGTATGTGTTTTCTTTTTTGTGTTTGGTTGACAAGAGAGATCTACTGCTGGGTTTGTGTTTGTATTCTTGCTAGAGACCGGTTTGTGTTTTTGTGTTTGGCTGACAAGAGAGATCCACTGCTGGGTTTGTGTTTGTGTTCTTGCTGGAGATCGGTTTGTGTTTTAGTGTTTGGTTGACAAGAAACAGTAAGAAAATACTAGAAAATCTGGGCATGTGTTCTTATATTTAAAATCTGGGTTTGTGGGCTTTAGTGTTCTTGTTGAAGAGGAAGACAGATTAAGTTGTTTTGTTTATTTATTTATTTATTAAATTTCTGGGTTTGTGTTCTTGGATTTGGGTGTGTTCTTGTTGTTCTTATTCAAGACACATTTAGATCTCAATTCATATGATTTTTAGTTTTTAATTCTGTTTTTAATTTTTTTTTATTTAGTCAAATTAATAAATTTTTTTTTTAAAATTTAAATGCTGACGTGGCATTTTTCAATGCCAAAAAACTTTTATTATTATTAATTAAGCCACGTAGACATTAAACAAATATTATTTATTATTGCCGTTTGCCATGTTAGCAATATTCGTTTATAATGTAATGGCAGAGACCAAAACGAGAACCGTTTTTTAGGATAGGGATTAAAAGCGGTAAAAATAAAATGTAAGGACTAAAATGAAAATCGTTTGAAAATGTAGGGACTAAAATGTGCTTTTCGCGTATATTTTATTTTTTTTAAGACTTTAGAGTAGAATTAGATGTATGAATATCGTCTAATTTTCATTAGGGAAAAACATTGATAGTAGTGGTATACTACCAACAGCAATTGATTGTGGATATGTGTGTGTTCTATATATATATATATATATATATACATATTTGTGTTTTATTTGTGATATAATCAGAAAATTTATCAGCAAATGGGATGGCTCTATCACTAGGACGGATTTGTCCTTCTCATAACCAAGGAAACGAATTTTTATTTGAAATAGCTTGATTTTAGCAGAAATAACGAGACCATTATGTTTAATAAAATCAAGAAACAAATACAACTGCTTTCAATGTTCATCAATGGACTGAGCAGAGAAGGACGTCATCAATATTTCATAATTAATTATACCAGTTGCACTCGTTAATTATTCTTTATACCTTATGAGCTATATATACATATTTGTGTTTTATTTGTGATATAATCAGAAAATTTATCAGCAAATGGGATGGCTCTATCACTAGGACGGATTTGTCCTTCTCATAACCAAGGAAACAAATTTTTATTTGAAATAGCTTGATTTTAGCAGAAACAACGAGACCATTATGTTTAATAAAATCATGAAACAAATACAAATGCTTTCAATGTTCATCAATGGACTGAGCAGAGAAGGACGTCATCAATATTTCATAATTAATTATACCAGTTGCACTCGTTAATTATTCTTTATACCTTATGAGCAAAAAGATGAGGCAGACCATCAATGAACTTTTCTTTCCAATAGGGTTTTAGACTATCGTTGCGAAACATAACTTTAGAGATGAAAATATCTTGATACCATCTATAATTAGACATAGTAGGACATCACAAGTTATTTAAATAAATACTTACAGCAAATATAAGTAGAAGCAAGTTTTTCCAAGTAGGAATGGACTAAGGTTACAAGATTAAAAATTGGGAAGGTAAGGGGAATTTAGGGAGAATATAAAAGCTTAGAAAATTGAGTTCTAATTACAACAGAAGGGAAGCAGCCTTTTTATAGGCAAAATTAGACACTAATAGAATAGTGAATAGTGAATTGTTAATAGTAAATTTAACTTTTTTTCTATTCACAGCAGGTCTTCAACAGCTTTGTTGGAATGTACCAACATTTTCATTTTGTATCATTTAATTTAATTAAAATTGTAATATTAATTTAATTACAATCTTAATTCAATTAAAAAAAAAACTTTTTCACGTAAAAAAAATTCTTTTGATTACCAAAAATTAATTTTTTGGTAATCAAAATATTTTTTGGTGGTGGTTTGGCTATAGTGGCGTTTCAAGAACGCCACTATTGTTCCCTCACTTTATACTTATACAAACGCCACTATAGACTAATTTTTTTAATTTTTAAAAAAGCTATAGCCTTTTTGAAAAATAAAAATTGGTCTATAGTGGCGTTTGCAGGTGGTCCTAAACGCACTATAGGGCAGTCCTATAGTGGCGTTTACAAACGCCACTATAGCAAACGCCACTATAGCCAAAATGGGCCTATAGTGGCGTTTTTAGTACCTATAGTGGCGTTTTACAAACGCCACTATAGGACCAGTTTTTTGTAGTGAACTTTTCTTTCCAATAAGGTTTTTAGGCTATCATTACGAAGCATAACTCTAGAGATGAAAACATCTTGATACCATCTATAATTAGACATGGTTGGACATTGCAAGTTATTTAAATAAACACCCATAGGAATAGAGGTAGAAACAAGTTTTTCCAAGTAGGAATGGAAATAGAGGTAAAAACCAAGGAAGTCAATACCGTACAGGAGGCTGTACCGATTTGGCCAGCGGTACGATATATTTCGGATACCGGTCAATACCGGTGTACCGTTTCGGGTTTACCGCTATTTTTTATATTTATAAATAAATATATATGTATGTATGTATATATGTATGTATGTGTGTGTGTGTGTATATTATAATAAATATAAAAGTTTACCATAAAACATTTCCTCAATTCAGAACTAATTATTCATGGTTTTAGATTTTAGTATCAATTAAAAGAAAGAAAAAAAACATAATATAAAAAAAGAAAGCTTAAAAGTTACCATTGCATACTAAGAAAACAAATAATACTAATAAGTTACCATTCTATCATAACAAAAATTCAAAAATTTCAAAACTTAAAAAAAAAAAAAAAAAAACGATGTAGGAAGCGGTTTAGGAATTGCAGATAAATTTGGTCGGCATCTGCGGTAACTGTACCAGTGGGGATTTTAGGGATTTTCGATGAGAAAAAGGCTAGTATCGTCGGAACCGGAGATCCGAGCTAGTGGTTGTGCCGTGAAGAGAAAGCTTTATCAACTTCTCTACACTCAATTCTCTCCAAACCCCAATCTTGCTTTCTGATCTGGGTCTAAAAAGCGCTTTACGAGGCGTGGGGGTTTGGCTTCAAATGGTGAGTTGATGTTTTTTCTTCGATTTTGTTGATGGGTATGAGTTGGGTATGCAAGCAATGGTGACGATGAGGTTGAGGGAAGCGTGGAGGTTGAGAGAGTGGTGGAGGTGAGAGAGACACCAGTTGAAGTGAGAGAGAAAGAGAGAGGATAAAGTGTTTTACTGAAATTCAAATTTGGAAAGCTAAGATGAAAAGAAAAGTGAGCACATGGATTGCCAATGTGGATTGGTGAGGTGTTAAAGGCTTAAGCCATTAGATTAAATCTATGGTTGAGAATTTAGGTATTGCATGGGATATGAATCCATATATATATATATATATATATATTATTTATTTAAATCTTTCTATTAATAACTAATTAATGTTCTCTTGTGCGTGTTAGCCTTCCTATAAAATGTCAAAAATGATGTAATCATGCAAATTATGAATCCTTTTTTTTTTTTTTTTTTCCTTTACTTATTTTTATCATTTGTAACACATTTTTATTAGGGGTGTCAATTCGGGTTAGCATGTTGGGTTCATGTCGTGTTGAGGTAAGGATATTCAACTAAATGGCTCAACCCTAACCCGACTCATTTAATAATCGTGTCATGATTCTTCAACCTTAGCCTGACCTGTTAATAAGGCGGGTTGACCTGACTCAACCCATTTGACACGCTTAATAAATGGGTCGTGTTGGGTTGACACGAATGTAACATAACCCATTTCAACTTGCATAATATTAAATATAACATCCATATAGAAATAATTTTTTTTTACATCCCAAAAAGCAGTGCATACACATCAAGTCTTCAACCCACATTCAAAATAATATAGTTCAACAAAAATATAACATTCATCTAGAAATAAGTTTTTTACTCTCCAAAAGAAGTGCATACACTTCAACTCAAATTCAAAATAACAAAGTTTTACAAAAAAAATAATATAGTTCAACAAAAATATAATATCATTGGAACTCGCCAAATGCTAAGTATCAATATTGAAAAACTTTGAGCAAACAGTGAATTAATCCTGACTATGACCATGATTATCATCCATAGATTCTTTGTTGATGTCCAAATTCATAACATCTTCCACAAGCTCATCCAATTTCATTTGTGCAAGTTCTATGCCAAAAAAAAGTATTAGTAGTTCTAGGGTTTGTAAAGTTTCAATTTTCAATTATATCCCTTGTAAAGCTTTTTTAATTACTCACTTTTCTTTTTAAATTTAAAATATATGTTGAATATAAAAGGTATTTGACAAATTTAAAATAAAATAAATATTTATTTGTTATATAAGTTAAACGGGTTGTGTTAAGTGAGTCATTTCGGGTTAACACAAATAAATTGGCGTGTCAAACGTGTCTATTGCAGGTTATACGGGTTGACCTGCTTATGGCACGTTTCTTATCGTATCGCTTTCGGGTTGACTTGTTTATGATCCAAACCCATTAAGGCCCAACCCTAACCTGAAAAAACCCGTGTTGGGTTCGTGTAGTGTTCGCGAGTTGGGTCGAACATTGACACCCCTAATTTTTATCCTTTTTATTGCCATTTTGAGCTTCTCCTAGATATAATTCTTTGAGTGTTTCTTTAATTTCGGTTATCAAAAAAAAAAAAAAAAAAAAAAAAAACTCCCTCCTTTTTTAATCCTTATCTTTCGGTTAAAAAAAAAAAAAAAAAAAAAATCCCAAAACGGGTTAGGTCGGCATCCCAAGATTCCCAACAAGGCGGGGAGACTTAAGCCCAGCGTTAAAATTAGAAGTTCCTCTTAAAATCCAACTAAAATTAACCCAATACAACTCACCCAATACATCATAAAAGCCCAAATAAGATTTAACTCAAATCATTTGAGACTCGAACCCTTCAGATCCTTAAAGCCAAGTCCACTCTAAATAAAAACTCCCAATATATTCAACAGTAAGGGCCTTCACCTAAAAACTACACCGGCAAACCCAAAAATCATATAAGGAAAATACTAGTACTACAAACTATTTTACAATATTTTTTACAAATTATTGATGTGATGAATAGTTATTAGTAAGCTAAAAATGATATTAGTGGCAGACCTATATCAGAACCACTAAAAATTGCCTACATCAACAATTTGTAAAAATGTTGTAAAATAGTTTGTGACCGTGACATTACTTGTCAAATAATGATTTGTGGTCATAAACTACCATCTTTTCTTTCTTAATTTTTTTTAATAAACTTTAACTCTTTTTTTTCTCACATCCACCAATTTCTAACATTTTTAACTCCTAAATAGGACATACAAAGATAGAAAGGTTTGGTAAATTTAAATTTAAATTTATCACTTATCCTAAATATTTATGCTTATGAGAACTAGTCATTAATTAGTACGATGCACAATAAAATCAGTGCCAGCTCAATAATAGAAGTAGATGATGCGGTTACTTAAGGCTCCAAGTAAAAAAAGCCCCCAAATTCTAACTAATAGGGTTGTTTCTTTCTTTGTAATAGTATTAATTAAGTCCAAATATTAGCCAATAAATAAAATAATATTTTTTATCAAATGAAAAATATGAAAAAAGATAGAAAAATGTTTCGTCTACAATATTTTTCACAACACTTTTATAATAAATCTTAAATGACAAGTTGTTATAAGCTATTATTGATGGAAAAAAAAATTAATTTCAGTAGTGGGTTCAAATTTGAACAAATAACAATTTAACACTTAGGATTTATTGTGAAAATATTGTGAATGTAGCACTTCTAAAGAGAGAGAGAGAGAGCAATACAAAAAAAAATTCACAACATTTTCACAAGTTAAGTTGACAAACTTTTATTAGTTCTCATCTAAGTTTACTACTAATATCACTTTTTTACTTACCATTATTAATCTTCCATATCAACAGGTGTGAAAAGTTTTGTCAAATTCTTTGTCTATAGACTTTCTATAAAAAAAAAAAAAAAAAAAATCTACACACATTAATTAGTTGTAATTTTTCATTTAAAACAAGATAATAAAGTTTAAGTAATATTTAATTTTTTCTAAAAATTATATTTAAATATATATATATATATATAAAAGGTCTCAATTATAATCTTCATCTTAGGTCCCCAAATGCATTAAGCCACCTCTAAAGAAAATTCATCATAAAATACTTATAAATGATACTCATATATATAAATATATAAAAGAGCAACATATATTAAAAAGAAATTTTGTTTAGAAAAGGCCAAATGAAATTTTTAATCAAAATTTGATTTTTGTTCCTATATATATATATATATATATATTGGTTTATTTGAATACAACAATGAGCTCTAATCAATTTGAAAATATATTCGTATAAGCATAATTATAATGGGAAAATAATTTCAAAAACTTCACTTTTTTTTTTTTTTTTTTTT